>NC_056739.1:532369590-532397090 GCF_019279795.1 Protopterus annectens
GCCCCCATAAAACTGCTTGTCAACCAAATGAATTGTCGACCAAATGAAAGTCGATCAAATGGCTTGTCGACTATCTCATGTAAACCCATATATCTATATATATATATCTATATATATATATATATATATATATATATATATATATATATATATATATATATATATATATATATATATATATATATATATATATATATATATATATATATATATATATATATATATATATATATATATATATAAAAGTAGTAGCAGCAAAAATGACTGGAGCGAAGCAGATTCAAAAAGTTCAAATAGACCAAAAACTTAAAAGAAGCTTTAATAAAAACTGCTGCAGGTCAGTTGATAAGCGCTTTCACTCAATACAAATGAGCTTCATCAGATCACACAGACCAGTGTCCATAGAAGCTATATATATACAAACATTAATAATCATTCACCTATCAAAAACCAAATCTAATTACATATTAATGAGCTATAATTATATATATATATATATATATATATATATATATATATATATATATATATATATATATAAAAGCAACAGAATAAATATAAAGGTTTAAGGCACATATAAAAAACACACATATATCTCTAAAAACATGCCATATTCAGCATAGAGGAAAGCATATATATAAGAGATATATAAAAAAAGCAGAAATATATATATATATATATATATATATATATATATATATATATATATATATATAAAATATATAAAAAATATAATTCAGTATGAGATTTAATACATACACTATCAAAATCTAACATTTCTACGCTTCTTAAGTATCGGCTTGATAGAGGCTCTCTCATTAAGTCCAGAGCCTCTATCTGCTCTCAACCTGATTATCCATTTACTCTCTTGGCTTTCTGTATAATTCCTAATGTCACCCCCACGTATATTTGGCTTAATACTTTCCAGGACTCTAAATCGAAAGTTATGTTCTGCACCTTTCTGAATTACATGTTTAGCCAAGGCATTATGCAGAGATGCTTTCTTCATATGATAGACATGTTCTCGTATTCTATCTTTACATTGGCGATTCGTTTTGCCAACATAAAATGCATTGCAGATTTGGCATACCACTAAATACACAATATTCACAGTGTCACATGTAGCGTCAACCTTAGTATCAAAAGTAATATGTAGATCTGGATGTAAAAATATATCATCAGTATCAATAAACTTGCAAAAATTACAATGTCCACAGGGTCTAGTATTATTGGACATTAAATTATGCCCTTGCTTCTTCGAATAGCAAAGCATTCACCTTAGATTTAATTTATTCCTATAAAGGAATTGAGGTCTAGTTCCCACTATATTCCCAATTACTTCATCAGTACAAAGAATCGGCTAATGTTTAGTAATTATACTCCTTACAGCTCGACAATCAGTACTGTAAGATAAAGTGACCTTAACTCCTGGGACCCTTTCACAAATAGGCTTAGCATTATTGACCTTGGGTCCAAAATAAGGTGCGGCTCTATTAGATCTAAGCTGGCTAATGTCTGTAAGGTTCGATTCAATCTCATTAGTATCATAGCCACGCTCTACTAGTCTTTGTTTTAAATCAGCTACCTCAGTTATAAAACCTGCATCAGTAGCATTCAGTCTAGACGTTCTCATTCCTTGACCTCTGATGATATTCTTAAAAATATGTGGTGGGTGCATACTGTCACGCATTAACAATGTATTATGATGGCATGGTTTGCGATAGACTCCAGTATTAATCAGACCACATTCTAATCTCTCAACATAAAGATCTAGGAATTCTATTCTTGATCTAGAGTGACTCATAGTGAAATTCAAATAGTCAGTTAACTGATTCATTGTCATATGAAACCTAAGTAGTCCAGTCATATCCCCTCTCCACAAAACAAAGACATCGTCAACAAAACGTCGGTAAAGGGCAACTTGTTGGTCAAATCCATCCATCTTAAACAAAGTCTCCTGCTCCCATTGCGCCAAGAACATATTAGCATAGCTATTGGTGCATGGCGTACCCATGGCAACCCCGCCTTGTTGTTGATAGAAGTTATTCTCAAATATAAACAGGTTGTTCTCTAGAATTAATTCTAAAAAGTGCACCACCAAATCTATCTGCACTTGGGAATAGTCACTATGTATAGAAAGATAGTCAGTTATATACATAATTCCCAACTCATTTGGTAAAACAGTAAATAACGATTGGATATCAAAAGTTACAAATATAAGATTATCCAACTCATCCAAGTCACTCAAGCAGTCATAAAGATCTGTTAAAAACTGTTTAGAATCCTTAAGTACTATATGATTATTATTGAGCACAGGTCGTAGATATTTCTCAACATAAACAGACATATGCTCCGTAACCCAACCCTGTCCGGCTACAATGGGTCTCATCGGGGGATTCCTAATATCTTTATGTATGTATGACATTTCATTGTCAATCTTTAGAAGAGACCAGTTGTTTCTTATAGCATTCTTAATATCTGTACCAAACTTGTTGAACTTGATGTTCATAGAGTTCGCAAAATCTGGTTTTGCTGATCTAACAAGTGGCTGTTCATTGAGTATGCCTAACAAAGGAAAGTATTTGTCCCACTGTCCCTAATAACCTGCAATCTGAATTTGTTGAGCAGGCCGGAAGGATAGCACCTCTCCAAAAGCATAACCCTCATCATTATTATTTCAACTACAAAGTTGTCATCCTTGGAAGCCATGCATGCTGTTCTTATAAAAAGTTCTTTAATAAGCTCTTTTTGACATGCAAAGAGTGATTAATTTTATAGTGCAAGTAACAATTCAAATAGGTAGTTTTCCTATAAATTGTTGAAACAAACTTATCACCTTCCACAGATAAACTTACATCTCAGAAATGGTTAGAACTGAAGGAATGTTCATATGTAAACGTTAAAAAAAACAGTAGAGTTAGATATATGTTCTAAAAAATGTTTTTTAAATTCAATGTTCTTTGTCCAAATGATAAAGATGTCATCCAGGCACCTCTAGTAGAACTTCCAACCATTATAGTAAGGGGATGCTAATACAAACATTTTTTCCATGTAAACATCACTGGTTTGGTGTATATGGGAGTGCAAGCTGCTCCCATTGCTAATTCCTTTACTTGTTTGTAAAACTCTCTTTCAAAAGACAGGAATTTGCTGTACAACACTATCTCCATCCTCCTCATGCAAAACAATGTAATATCTTTGTCATCTAGTAGCTGGTAGTCGACTACAGCATCATGAAAATATTACATGCCAATATTGTGAGATTTACTCGTATATAAATCTATAACACCTACGGTAAGGAAACTATTGTTTTTACCACAAAAATCAGGTGACGATTTTCTCAAAAAGTCCCAAGGATCCTTCAGGATATGTGGGTACCTATCTAAAATGTTCTTCAACCTCTTAGCTATAAAAATTGTAAGAGGGTAAATCTTGGACCCCTGTTCAGAGACTATTAGTCTCTAAGGGAGGGCCAATTATACCCTTGTGTGCTTTTGGAATCCCAAACAGGCCAAGGATTACTAGATGCTGGTTAGACAAGAATTGTACAGTGTCAGGTGAACTCAAACCCTGTGACAAGGCATCTTCTCAGTACATGTCTATTTTTCTGTAGGCTATATTTATTTTATTTTTAGAAATAACTGAGTATTTGGAATCATTCTGAAGCATGCTGAAAATATTACTAACATAATCTATTTGGTTCGCTATTACCACTCTACCACCTTTGTCAGGTTTCATGACTCTAACTGTTTTGTCATATGTACACAAATCCAACAGTCTTCTTGCCTCTAAGATTAGATTAAAAAAAGTATTTGTTTCTCCTTAGAAGTACCAATTATTTTTCACATGCTTTTACAAAAACTTGGATAGTCTTGTTCAAAGGTGGGTTGTAAAGACTCTTTTTCTTACAAATTTTGGTACTAGCCTTAAAACTGTCATTGTTGTTCACTACTGAAAGGTTTATTTTGCTAACAAATAATTTAAAATCCAGTGTGGCTTCAGAAATAAATCCCTGCCTTGTAGGCACAACTTAAATCCCTTTTCAAAAACTGTGAAATGGTTCTTATTAACAGTGAAATTGCTGTAGTTAAAAATGAAAAAAAAAATGTTGTGCATAAGAATTGTACCATCATGTAAATGTATGATGTAGTTTTAGGGACTAATACATTTGTTGGTCTTACTTTGTCATGTATTTCTTCCCCTTCAACCTTGGAATCAATTATTCATTTAAGGTTGATAACTGTCTTGTGGATAAGAACGTTGTTTTAAATACTTCCCCTGCAATCTCTTGGACATCCTCTGGAGGGGGCAGCATAACCTAAAGGATCCAAAAAGTCTCTACCCGAATCATATTCTATTGGGTTAATTTCACCATCATCTCACTCCACTTCAAAATTAACCACATTTTCTTACAAACCTTGTTATATATTATGACTATTAGTGTTAATCATATTGCTTGTCAAGGGTTCAGTTCAGTGAGAATTTTGAGTGAGTATGCTATCCCTTCTTTGTGTTCATGCTCATCCCTCATTACATTTTTAGCTTTCTTTTTCCTTGTAATATCTGTATGTTCATCCACTTTACTAAAGATATTGTCATACATATTTTTATAAAAGTCACACAGTAAGTCTTTCAAAATGCTTTCCTGTAACATCATCACTTCATTTAATAATAGTTCAGTTCTAGTGATGTTAAATGTAATAATAAACTCAAGCAGTTTAATACCATGTCTATCAAACATGTCTGTTAACTGGTAGTATTCTTTAGTTCCATTTAAAACACCAAAAAAGAACTTGAAGTTTTAAACCTTTGGGGATTTTTCTTTGCGTTATACATTCTCTCAAATAATTGTTCTGCAGTTGTAGTGAGTTTACATTAACAACTTTTTTTTTCCCAATAATTGCATTGTCACTTTAAGGGAATGGGTTACATCCTCCTCATGCAAAACTCCTTGGGAGAACAAATAATCCTCAGTTAACCATCCTCTAAAGTCTGCCAGTTTTCACATACTGTGCTGGCTCACAAAAGGGAGTTCTGTGCTTTGCCCAAGAACAACTGTCTGACCTCCAGTTCTAGCTACTTCTCATTATAGCAGTCTCTTCCTGTGATGTTGGACATTCAAAACCAGGGGAGGAAGCAAGTCTGCTTAAAAGGTGACATTGTGGTTAGAAATATCTGGTTACAAGTTCTCCCTCACTGGCAAAACATCATAAGCCAAAACTAGACAAAGTTGAAATGATCTGGCTACATTGTTCAGTAAACAATTCCACAAGTTGAGTTAAATCACCTTGGGTCTCTCAGGATCTTCCCTCTCCATTGTGAATCCACAAACTGGAAATGGATGACTAGATCAAAGTCTGGCTTTTCAAGTTATGTTGTTTGAATGAATATAAACAACTATGAAATAACTTACAAGTGATATCTAAAGCAGTTCACTGTGTTGTTGTTGTTGTTGTTGTTGTATCTTTCGGATTTTCCCAGTTAAGGGTTGCCACAGCGGAACTCCGGTCCGCTAATGATTGGCAGTTGATTTTTACATGCCGAGTTGCCAGCCCTGATGCACAACCTTCAACAAAGGTATGCCCACACAAGCATGTCTCAACGCAGAATACACTCTAGCAGAGAATCGAACCGGACAGCGTCTTACTGTGAGGTGACAACGCTACCGCAGCACCAACACCGCGGATTTTTAAGCCAAACAGAAGTAAGATAAAAAAAAAACACCTCTACTTTCCAAGTGATTGGCTGCAAGCCATTTGTGTAGATCTTAGTTAAATAATGTGTTAAAAACACCATGCCAAACCAAAAACAACTATAGATACTCCATCAAAGGCTATCTGCTCAAAATAATTGGGTCAAAAAAGGAAGAAAACAGGCAGTAGCCACCATGCTGAACAGCTACAAAACTTTTATTTAAAACACAATTAAAAACACAGGAATGAGCACTTTTGGGACCAAACCCTTCTTCAGATAACATGCTCAAACAAAACTACAGTTTGTATAGCTCTTTGACTACTAATCAGTACTGCACCCTTCTCTTTTTCAGTACAGGTTTTAACGGTATAACCCCTTTAAACCTGGGTTTTTATGTGCTGCTAACTCAATGACCCATTTAGTCTCATTTAGCACATTTCATTAATCAAATCACCTCCTCTTTTGTTCTTGTTCATGCATTGTATAACCATAAATTTACACTTATGTTTCTCATACTTAGAAATATGCTGGAAAAGTGCATTATGTTTGTGTCTTAACCTAACTGATGACAAATGCTTCAAAATTCTATTTTTATTTTTTAACATGCAGTTAGTTTTTCCTAACTGCATGTTAAAAAATGGGGTTATATCTTTAAAGCCTGTATTGAAAAAGAGGAGGGTGCAGTACTGATTAGTAGTCAAAGAGCGATAAAAACTGTAGTTTTATTTGAGCTTGTTATCTGAAGAAGGGCTTGGTTCCAAAAGTGCTCATTCCTGTTTTTAATTGTGTTTTAAATAAAAGTTTTGTAGCTGTTCAGCGTGGTGGCTACTGCCTGTTTTCTTCTTTTTTAAAAAAACACCAGATTTATTCTATATATGACCAAGATAAACTCAAAATTAAGCAAGAACCATTCCAAAAGTAGTTTATGTGCACCCTTGGAAATCCACCAAGAAAAAACAAATAACATGATTTCATGTAGTCTCAGGTCCACATGCCCATCCTCAAATAATTTGATGATATGTTTGAAATTTTCCAAGTGATTTTTCAACAAACACATTAAGTGGCTTTGTCCAATAACTTAGGACTTTGTCAGAACCTAAAGCTGTTAGTTCAAACAATCTATTTATAACAATTTCAATTAAACAATAAACGAATAATGCCAGTAACTATTAATTATTTAAATTTGACAATATACTCATTTTTAAAAGCAACATAATCAAAAAATGAACTTATTATATAAAGATAAATGAAATTATTCTAACTGATAAAAATTTACTGTTATAAGAATAACAAAAAATAAGAATAAAAATGTTTACTAAAGTTACACATGGTATTATATCACTAAATAAAAAGATATATAATAGTCCACCAATCACAACTTAGCAGCCCTCATTTTTAACACTGGATAGATAGAAATATTTTCATTCATACCAAGAGGGGAAGAAGCGTCTAGCCTAATGTGTCAGACTACTTCTTTGTGTTCAGTATTTTTTTGTTTCCCACTGAAAGTTCTGTCTTTCACACAAAAACACTGACATGTACAGCAGACTGATAAAGAAATAAGTCCCTCCATCTCACAATTACCCTCAAGCAAGATTTTTGTATTGTAGTAGTTCTTCAAAATAATGGAATCTCTTTCATTAATGTATTTACTCTACTTTCATCGTCCACATTTTGTTGATCCTTGCCATCAACATTGGTCGTTCATGTCCTGTAAACCAGTTTTGTGACTTTCCAAAATTATCTAATATTTGTATCTATACTATATGTAAAACTAGGTGTTTCACCCACTACTTTCAAGATTTCATCATCAATTTTTAGACTAGATCAGTTGTTCCTTGTAATGATCTTAATATATGGACCAAACTCGTAGAACTTGATGTCGATAGAGTTCACAAAACTTGGTGTTGTTGATCTAACAAGCGATTGTTCATTATAACCTGTCCTTTAACTAAGTTCTTTTGACAGGCCAAGTTTGATTACTTTTATAGTGTAGGTAAAAATTTGAATAGGTAGTTTTCCTATAAACTGATGAAACAAACTTACAACTTTCACAGATAAACGTACACCAAAGAAATGGGTACAATTGAACGAATGATCATGTATAAACCTTAAAAAAAGAGTAGAGTAAGAGCAGCACACATGACTTTCAAGGATGAGGACTTTTTAGCAGAACTAAACACGATGACGGAGGTGCTGTTCCCCAAGCCTGCTCAGCAACATCAGATTACAGGTTATTAGTGACAGGTAGGACAAATATTTTCCTTTGTTAGGTATACCCAATGAATAACCACTTAGATCAACTACACCAGATTTTGTGAACTCTTTGAAAATCAAGTTCAATGAATTTGGTGCACATATTAAGAACGTTGTAAGGAACAACTGGCATAAAGATTTATGACAAAATCTTGAAAGTAGTGTGTTTTATATATAGTGTAGATAAAACTATTAAGAGAATTTTGAAATGTCACAAAACTGGTTTACGGGACATGAACAACAACAAAATGTGGAAGATGTATTTATTTTAAATACATTATGGAACGAGATTCCATTATTTTGAAGAATTACTATAAAAGACAACTCTGGAATAGAAGGATAATTGTGAGACAAAGGGACTTGCTTATTTTGCAGTCTGCTGTACTTGCTAATCTTTTTATTTGGGAAAGACAGAATGAAAACTTTGAAAAAGAATCTATGAACATGTTTATTAGGAAATAAAATGATAAAAATGCTTTATATAAACACTCACAGACATGTGCTGGCTTTAATAAGTTTGCATTTGCTATTTTGGAAAAAATTCCTATAGACGTCACGGGTGGTCAGTGGGAAACAAAAATTGAATACAAGGAATTAGTCTTGCAGATTAGGCTGGATGCCCCTCCCCCCCCATGGTTTGAATGAGAATATTCTACTTATTTAGCGATAAAAATAAGGGCTTCTAAGTTGTGATTGGTAGACTTTTATATATCTTTTTATTTAGTGATTGAATGTCACATGTAACATAAAAGTTTTTATTCTTATTTTTTGATATTCTTAGAACAGTAAATTTTATCATGTAGAATAATTTTATTTACCTTTATATAATAAGTTCAGTTTTTGATTATGTTGCTTTTAAGAAATGAGTATATTGATAAATTTAAATAATTAAATATCAGATAATGGCATTACTAATTTATTGTTTAATTCAAATGGTTATAAATATATTGTTTGAATTAACAGTTGTACATTCTAATGCAATCTTAATGTATTGGATGAAAGCACTTAATGTGTTTGTTGAATAAACATTTTGAAATTTTCAAACGTATTGTCGAATTATTTCAGGATGGGATGTGGATCTGAGATTATGTGAACCCACGTGTTTTTTGCTTCTTCATGGAATTCTATGATTGCATGGTAACTGCACTTTTGGAATGGTTCTTGGTTAAATTTCCTCATATCTCATTTGCCAGTTCAGATGAACCATTGCAGATGCTCTGAGCTCATATTTTGGGGTGAATTTTACTTCTCTACATCTAACACCATTAAGAGTTGTTTTCTTATCTATATCTATCTATATCTATATTTATATATATCAATATATATAAATATATATAAATATATATATGTGTGTATATATATATATATATATATCTATATATATATATATATATATATATATATATATATATATATATATATATATAGGTTTACTATCAAAATCTTGCACCTGCAATGTGCGAGTATTCAGATTTCTGAACCAAAATGTCGGAAATCAAATCTCAGAACAGAAACATGTCCGAACAATGTATTTCAGAAATGTCGACATATCAGAAATGTTGACCTTACTGAAAATACTACACTTATGGCCAGGAGCAATGACCCCTGCACCCCCCACACCCTCTGCTACTTATATATATAAACTCCAAGATCACACTACAGTGAGGGAAAAGGTACATTTGCCAATCCCCACTATAGTGTGATGTGCATTCAAAATGTTGAAATGATAACAGCAAATGCTAGTGTGCATTTGCTGTTGTGAGTGCAACAGTTTTTTGTTTTTTTTTTTCAAATGTCAAACTAGGGTAATCTGTGTTTCCAATTCAAACATAGTCTAATCGCTCTTTTGATAGTAAACCTATGCATATATACATACATATCTATATAGCTATATATAGATATAGATATGCATACATACATATATATATATATATATATATATATATATATATATATATATATATATATAAAATCTGTTTTTTCTTCTCCTGTCTCTCTCTCTCTCTCTCTATACACACACACACACACACACACACACACACATATATATATATATATATATATATATATATATATATATATATATATATATATAAAACATTTTCTTCATCTTACTCTAATATTTTTGGTGTCATAGTATTACAATTACTATAATTGTTTGGTATTATTTATATATTGTTTTATCTTTTTTAGCTCTTTTTCCTGTCCTTACTGTTAGAGCAGGTACTGTTACTGACTGAACAAGTATAGACTGTTTGGACTTTATTAAAATGTCAGACAAAAGTTGTAAGAAATTTAAAAGATGTGGCCACAAAAATCACTTCACAGGACCTTCACTCTTTGTGCATATATTTTTTGGAATGGTGCACTTGGTTACTGAATGTGAAGCATATGCTTCATTTGGCCATAAAGATCTTCATAGCAGAAGAGACAAACTAATCTTAAAGGGACTCTTTCAGTCTTCTTCAGGATCTTAAGTAGTTTCTCCCACATCTTCAACCCTGATGGAAAAACTGAAGGAAAAAGAAAGAGATAAGGGAGCTCAAAAGTAAAAGGAGCCAACTAAAGACAAGACTTCTGAGAAGGGCATTGAAATAGCCAGAAAACAGTCTCCAGACCACATCAGCGGGTCTGACACCAAAAATACTGAAGTCTTCAGATCTGAAGCCTCAAATCCACTCTCCATCCAGGCTTTTCACTCTGGACCCAGTCAGTCATCTCTCCATTGCCCCATTCTGCAATAGTGATCCAGGGCATAATCTATTACTTCTTCCAGGTCTGCCCATTCTACCAGGTGTCTCACCAAAGCTGACGATGACAGAATGATGCTAAAAGTCCCTTCTGATATAGTCTGGAACATCACCATTGACCCTTCCTTGTTCAACTCTGTTGCAGGTCCATCCTTTGGAACTGAAGACCTCAGATCTGAAAATCTCCAGAGCATGTATATTGACATTGATAGTAGTAGCCATATTGGCTCCTACTACAGCAAAATCTCTATTGACTCTGAACCTCTAAGATCTAGCCGATAGTCAGAGTCAAAGCTTTGGAGTTAATGCCCAGGGTGGGGGTTTGACTCCAACATTGTCAGAGCCATCCCTTCCTCTCTGAGTGTTGGCTCTCAATAGCTCAGCTATGATGTTGGCCATGGAACCAGGAAGGGTTGGGGCTTAAGGGTCTCTCTCTGGACCAGCTTTTACAGAGACTTCCTTGGCTCCTATCTCTTCCTCGGCCTTTGAGGCATTCCATCAGGTCCTGTCACATTTGAGAGAAGGGTTGTCACCATCCTTTTCAGATACAACCCATCCTCAAACATATTGTGCTCCTGAATCCACTTCTTTTCATCAATAGGGACAGTCGGTGTCCAAATTAGGAAATTGCTCTCTTTGAGTTCTCAGTTTGATTCTGACCTGTCACCAGATATTCCGTAAAGACAGGTACATGAAAAATAGATGTGTGAAAAGAAACACTATGATTCATCACCAGAATCTGTCACAGAAGGTACAGATTTGGAGGAAGGGAAAAGTTCCCTGAAATCCCCCTTTGGAGATACCTCCTTTGGAGAAATTCTAGAATTTCTCAAACAGAAAGGGGATTGGTCCACATATATGTCTTTTCATGAAGAATCTGTATTCCTGGCGGCTTTTAGAGCTGACTCTTCTATATCTTGGGTGGTCCCTCCCCCAGTTCCCCTTTCGATCTAGCAACTTGATGAGCCTAGAAGGAGCCTGACACAGCAGTGATATTGAATATTTACAGAAATATGAAAACATATGGTCAATTGTATACTTAGCAATATAAATAACACTGACTATCTCTAAAGATGTGTAACTTAACATGCAAATATGTAAGACGGTTTCCTTCAAGAAAATCTAAGATTTCACCTGATGTTTTGCAACAGTTTATAAGATACTTGGTATTTGAACTAAGTACATATGGAAATATTGCTTATTTTCACAATTATTAGTAAACAGCTAGCAAAATATCAGGTATAATGTGATATAAATAAACATTGACAATGTATTTCCCTGTCTCATACCATGGCGTTTCACACCAGGCATTTTCTTGGCTGTAAAAGTCTGAACATAAATCTTTATTCTGCAAGAAGCATCTGAAAGGCCACCAAAATAATACAGGACAACACACATCCTGTGCATGGACTGTATAATCATCTGGCATCGGGTAGGAGATACTGCAGCATCCTGCTGCAGGACTGCAAAATCCAATAACAGTTTCTACCCTTCAGTGATTAGACTTCTGAACTCAGGCACTACTCCCAGGGGTTTGGACACATAGTAAGTAAATTTTTACTTATTTGTGCAATATGTACTTACATATATTCCTAGTAAGTGCAATATTAATTTATTATATTCATAGTCAGTATTATTTAACCCACTCAAGTGCAATATTAGACAAATAACTTAGGCATTGTTCAATCTCTAGTGTGTTTTGTATTACTTTAAATGGGGTAGTTAATTTAACTTAGGGGAGGGTACTCTTTTTGTATATGAGTGTTGGTAAATGTCTGTGCTCTTTTTTGTGTGTATTGGGAGTAGTATCTGTTAGTTATTTTTATTCCTCAACTTGTATGTGTTCTTTCACTTTCCTTTGTAATGTCAAGAATTGAGCTGATGCATGAAATTTTGTTTAGGCTACACGTGTATAGTTCTAAATGACAATAAAGTTTATTTTAGTTTGACTTTGCCTAAATATGAAGATATGAATAAGTTACATCTACTGCAGAACATCCTAGATTGACAGTCTTAGTGCCATTTTGTTAATAATTCTTTGCACTTTCAAATACTGCCTAATATTACGTGACAAGCTACTTGGTTGAAGAAGCTGGGTCCAGAAAAGGTCTGGATACTATAAGGAGCTATGAGTGTTAGCTTCAAGTATACACAAATGGGCTTTATAGGCTTGAGTGAGTTAAACTGTATCTGCTATATTTTGTGCAGTTTAGCCCTATTAGCTGTGTTGGAGCATAGTTTATATTTTAGCAATAACCAATGAGTGTGTGGTATATTGAAGTATATTGGTGTGATTAAACAAAGGCAACCATGGGTAAATCTTCAATCTACCCACTCCCACAAGTCAGATATTGCTATTACATAATGACATCATTTAAGAAAGAAATTACTTACTTTTCTTAAATAATGTCTATATAATGGTGCCGTAGTGGTTTTCTGTATTGTTTCCACATTCTGCTGTTTTGTTGATGTACTACACATGTGTATGGGACTTACATTCCCACACCTACACAGTACATCAGTGCTTTGGAAGGCAAGCAATGGAGAATGGAAGATCTCTGTTGCTTTTTAGTGAGTAGATTATTTTTCAGGTATAAACAATATATTTATAGAAACATGGGCTAGTGTCTAATGATATGGCAAAATGACACTAGAGAAATATGGCCAAATTAAAGGAATAATTTAGCAATAACCACTAAACAGAGCACCATTGCTTTTCTTTTTTTTTTGAAAAAAAAATGGTGAAAAACAGACAGTTAAGAGGTATGAGAGAGAGAGAGACAGGGCAAAAATACAAGGAAAATAAGGCACATTATGCAAAACTAAAGAAATGTACCTGATTTTCCTTGAATTTTCTTTGCTTTCTGAGTGTACTTCTCCACCTCTTAAAATTTTTCTTTTGGTATATGCTTGATTTACAACAGGCACGCTGGTTGAGCTAACTAATTACCATTTATGTTTTTGAATATTAACGAGCTACCATTGTGTAGTTTGTATTATTGTTGCCCTTAGACAGCCCTAAATAGTTTTAGTGTATTATTCTGGCTGGTATTTTTCCCCTGACTTGACAGACTCTACTACAGCTGCACAGCCCTAATCAGATATCTAGTTTGATCTTAGCCTATTGTTTGTGAATCTGTTGTTGCAACTGACCCCCTACCTTTTTCCCTGTCACACTCTGGCATGAGCTTGCAGCTTTTTATTGTATGGTGGCAGACACCATGATATTAGCAATGAGGGATCTGCTAAGCACACCACCTGACATCCTTTTCTTCTGATATACAGTTCTGCATCATGTACAGCAGGTGTTTTAAATGGAAACTGGGTGCAGTCTATTGCACCAAGGATGCAGGGGAAATTGGCTATAGTACAGAACTGTTACATTGTAGTTCTTTAATCAATAATTGTTGTTGGGAAGAGGATGTAATCATCCACCTTGGTGCACATTGCTGCCAGGAAATGCAAGAGAGTTTGAATGGCAGCTGCCTAGGAAACTCCTACGGCATCTCCCTTATGTTGCTGAAATGTTCCAAAGGCTAGTATACCTAGACTCAGACAAACTTTTGTTAGTGAGTGTAAAAGTAAAAAAAAAAATAAAAAGTGCATTTGTGTGTGAGTGTGTGTGTGTGTGTGTGTGTGTGTGTGTGTGTGTGTGTGTGTGTGTGTGTATTTGCTCATGTGTACAAATGTGAAGAGTGAAAGTGAGTCAGCAGGGCAGCAGCAGTTAAGAGGTCTGCATACCTCTAGACCTCTTAGCTCAAGAAAGAAATTGCAACTTGCTTGCACAACAGGATTTGTGTTAGCATGCATGTGCTGATCCACAACTGTGTTTTGGGGTAGGGGGTTAAGACTGATCCAGCAGTGGTAGCAGCAGTTGAGGTCTGCATACCTCTTGACCTCTTAGCTAAAGGAATCATTGGGGGAAATGTTTCATTTGAAGTTAGTAAATTACTTGGATCTACATGGACAAACTACTGAAGGTATCTTTGGGGGAAATGTTTCATTTGGCATCAGTGAAGTGCTTGTGCATACGTGGAGAAACTACTGAAGGGATCATTGGTGGGAATGTTCCATTTGGTGTCAGAGAAGTACCTGGGCCTGCATGGGAAAAGTACTGAAAAGATCACTTGGTGAAAAGTTTGATTTAGTGAAGTTCTTGTGCAGACATGGACAAACTACTGAAAGGGTCATGGGGAATATCTCTTTTGTTGTCAGTAAAAGTGCTTGTACAGATATGGACATACTATTGAAATGATAGCTGGTGGAAATGTTTTATTTGGTGCCAGTGAATGACTTCAGCAATAATGACCAACTACAGAAGGGTTTATTTGAGGAAATTATTTGTTCTGTCATTGCTGAAGTCTTTGTGTGGACATTTTGGGGGTAAATGTTCCATTTGGTGTCAGTGATATGCTTGTGCAGATATAGACAACTTACTGAAGGGATTATTTTGGGAAAATGTTCATTTTCATGTCAGTAAAGTGCATGGACACACATGGAGAAACTTCTAAAGGGATAGTTGGGGGAAATGTTCCATTTGGTGTCAGTGAAGTTCTTGTGCAGGCATGAACAAATTACTGAGGAGATTGTTGGGTGAAATGTTTCACTTGGTGTTGGTGAAGTGTTTTTGCAGGCATCAACAAACTATGAACTGGATCACTGGGGGAAATATTTCATTTGATGTTAGTGAAGTGCTTGGGCCTACATGGACAAACTACTGAATGTGTATTTGAGAGAAATTGTTCATTTGATCTTAGTAAAAGTGCTTGTCCTGGGATCAGTGGGGGAAGTGTTTCATTTGTTGACAGCTGACTGCTTATGGAGACATGGTCAAACTACTCAAGGGATCATTTGGGGAAATGTTTCATTTGGGGTCAGTGAAATGCTTGTGCAGGCAAGGACAAACTGCTAAATGGATCATTGGAAGAAATGTTTCATTTAGCATCAGTGAAGTGCTAAAGCCTGCTTTAGATTACTTATTGAGTATGCTATATCTGTGTCATGGGATTATGAATGAAAACACAATTTTACTTAGTTTATTCTGGAGGACCAGAATCTTCATATTAGCTACATGCTAATCTATATCTGAAATAGCACAGTCATGAAGTAATCAACATTACTGCCTTGCATTATTTATGCCCAAGTTAAGTTCTAAATGGCAGCACTTTATCTGAATCTGTACAATCTGCCTGTGAATTTTGGCACAGCTATCATCCCACATTCAGTGACATAATGTGCAGTGAAATTACTTCTTCACTTGATCTTACTGTATTATGTGTCCATATGCCTGGTAGTGCATTGGTCATGATAAGCACCAATGCTACTATGCCTCTAAAATGAGGCTAAGTGGATAATTGAGGAAATAATGAATGATTTTTGGCGGTGTAGCACGTCTGACAACCTCTCAGTACATGAAGCATCCCTGTTGGCTTACATTATACTTTTTTTCATAAGCAACATGATTTGGGAGAACCTTAGGAAAAAGAAAACTTTACCAAATGAAAATAAATAGATTTAGGTAAAGTGTAAGTCATGGTGATTTAGGTACTGGGGGAAATGTTTATCCTAGTCTCACACTTGATTCATTATCCAGACATCTTCTCCAATTCATAGATAAGTACTAGGTGAGCAGTTAGGATAGGAGGAGATGAGATAACATTGATGATAACCAATTTACAGGAAAGTCCCCAGGAACAGATGGTATTCCTGTGGAAATTTGGAAGTTAGGGAAAAAACTGATAAAGATCCGGAAGGTTTTGTTTAACAGTATTTTAAGAGGAGAAGTACCAACATCCTGGAAAAAAGTGGTGGCAGCTGTAATACATAAAGCGGATAAAGATCCATCAGATCCAGCTTCATATAGGCCTGTTTCAATAATAGCCATGATTATAAAGTGTTTACATCTATAATGGCTAAAAGAATGGCAAATGTGATGCTGAAAATTGATAGATATGGATCAGTGTGGTTTTGTGGAGGGGAGGCAAACTATTGACAACATTAACAGAACACTGATGAGCCAGAGGGAAGCAGAATGTAAAAAAATACCACTGTTGTTGGTCTTGATGCAGAGAAAGCATTTGGCAGAGTAGGCTGGGACCTTAGGAGTAGAGCAATAGGAAGCATTTTCATTCTTTGATAAAATTATAAGGTTGATTAAAAAGAAATATGAGGGATTGGAGGTGTAAATTAAAGGTTTCAAATTTGTCCCCATTTTTTGTTAGTGAAGATGTCTTAGCTAATGATGTAATTGCTTTCTGTCGTTTATTAAATCTCAAGTTATTTTTTGGCTCTGATTCTAGGTCTCAAAGATCTACTGAATTTAAGTTTCGTAAGTCATCCTTTATACCCCCCCATGCATAAGCATGTCTCTATTTTTCAGGAATATGTACTTAAAGACTTACATTTTAAAACATGGGAATTTAATATAATATGTTAAAATCTTTCCCAGATTGAACAACAGGTCTTAAAGGTGGGGCTTTTGTTGTGATGGATTGATCAACTTATTTAGCTGAGGCCAATAGACAGTTGTCTGATGGCAGATTTTATATGCATATGCCTTTGGACCCCACAATAAGATTTAAGAAAGAAATTGAGTTTCTTAAATTGGCTTTGGCGGAAGGTATTATCACTAATTCTGATACATCATCTTATGGTGCCAGACCCTCAACATCAATATTTATACTTGCTACCAAAAATTCATAAGGATTTACAGAAGCCACCTGGCAGACCGATTGTTTCAGGCAAAGACTCTTTGACTGAGCCTCTGTCGGTCTTTTTGACACAATATCTTAAACCTTTGTTGTGCTTTGTCAGATCGAAAATTCAGAATACCACACAATTTCTAAAGATCATTTAGGATATGCAGTTAGATTAAGATTGGCTCATGTGTACATTGGATGTCACGGCACTGTATACTAACATTCCCCATTGGGCTGGTTTTGAAGCCCTTGAATATTAGTTAAATAAGGCTGAATTATACTCTCCAGGTTTTAACACCTTATTAGTATGTCTTGCGGAACATGTTCTGAATAAAAATGTGTTTTATTTTCATGGGGAATATTAGTGGCAGGTCAAGGGTACTGCGATGGAAGCATCATTTGCTCCAATCTATGCAGACCTGTTTATGGGTTACTTGGAAGAACAATTGATTTATGACACTAATCATAATGTCTTTTTAGATGAGATCGCTATATGGAGGCATTACTTGGATGATTGTTGGATGGTTTGGAGGGCTGACAGTTCTTATTTGGAAGAATTTATACAATATTTGAATGATAACAAGTGGGACATCAAATTTACAGTTAACTATGATTCCCAGCAGATCAACTTTCTGGATGTTACCATTACTATGGAGTTTGACCATACATTTCATACCAAGGCCTTTCATAAACACCCTGAGTATAACACCTTGCTACATGTCACCAGTTTCCATCCTAGACATAGCACCAGGACTATTCCTAGGTCCCAATTTCTAGGAATTAGATGCATTTGATCTTCCAAGAACTCCTATGAATATTATAAACAGGATTTGATCCATCAGTTCAAAAATAGGGGATATCAACCTGATAGTATTATGTCTGCCAGTAACTGGGCATATATACAAGAGAGATCTCCACTACTGGAATATAAGGATAAGAATTTGAATGAGACCTCACCTATTAGATTTGTTACCACCTTTGGGCATAATATCAACATACTCAGAGACATCATTGACCATAATTGGGGTATTTTACGGGCTAATAATGAATTGTCTGAAATTCTTACGCCAAAATGTCTATTTTCTTTTTGAAGGGGACAAACTTTGGGTTCCCATTTTAGTCATTATAAACATAGGGGAGGTTCAAAATCTCTCAGTAAACAACTATCATTAATTGGGGACAAACTGATTGGCTGTGTACTCTGTGGGCATTGTTCTTTCTGTAGATATATGCTCAAGTCCAAACAATTTACTAGCAAAAATACAGAGATAGTTTATGATATAAATTTTTTGGGGAATTGTAGTACTGACTGGGTTATTTATTTGCCAGCTTGTTCATGTTCCACCTTTTATGTTGGTCAGGCCTCTAGGTCCCTAAGTATTCGTATATCCAAAGACATGAGTGATATCAGAAACAAAAGGGTTTCCAGTGCTTTATATAAACATTCAATTAAACACATTTCAGCACAGTTTAGATTTGTTATAATTGATCATATTTGTGGGTGATAGAACTAATAAGTTGGGCTGGCATACTATATTAAATCAAAGGGAAAGAAGTTGGATAATTAAGCTAGGTGGTTTGTTTACCCCAGGTATATAAAATGTTTGAATGATTCAGTTATTTGTTATCACTGAGGAAGGCAGGTTATGCCGAAGCCGGTCTGATCATTTTTACGGGTATTGTGATTTCCACATCGCCCCAGTGGTGTTGCTACATTGACTAAATGAAGTCTTGTTACATCAGCTTGGTGCTGCACAGTTTTTCTGTTTGAGTTCAACCTAAAAGATGTCATGAGTAGATCAGGAAAAAAAGGACTGTGATTAAAATGCTGAAACTTCCTGTATGTAACCCTTCCCCTACCTTACACAGACAAGTCTTGAGCATGCTAAGAATTGCACACTGCTCAAGGTAAACATTGATTAATGTAAACAAAGAAACACTAGGACTGTCCCTTTTAGGTGGCCCTCCAAACCATTAAGCTTTTTCCCTGTCACACTCTGGTGTGAGCCCACAGCTTTTTATGGTTTGCAGGCAGACACATCCTCTGGGGTTATTCCAGTACCTGGTTCCGGTGAGGGAGAGTTCTGAGGAAAGATACCTCTTGCAAGACAAAACACTCTGTCCTCAGATATTTTGTTGCCTTGTGTAGTTCACAGTAAGAAGAAACAGAGACTTCAGCACATGATAATCTAGTTATTACCATGTATAGGGGTGATGCAGTTTCCATAGCTTAGAGTGCTTTACAGTCAGCTATTCTCAGAGAATACCTCTCAACTGTTCAGATTTTTGCAAATGTCCAGATTTTTGCCTCATATCTTTGGTCTGTTTCTCAAAAAAATTGTGTTTTTTTGAAAAATCACTGGAGATTGAAACCACTAAATAATGACATGTATTTAAGTTTTTGACTTCATATGCTTCAGAAAATGCATGCTAATACAAATCTTGTTATTCTAGCAACTTTCATAGGATCATAGGATCATAGGTAGTTACTATGCTATTGACCCTGAGGTCCTTACAAGCCTAGCCAAGAATTTAGCCCATGTTCCAACAAGTCAGCACTCTATGCCACTATCCATCAGGGACATAGGTGGAATTCCAGGGGTGTATTTTCTGTTCCCCATCCAGTTATCCAGGTTGCGCTTAAAAAGGTTACTGAGGTACTCTGCTTTACATGGAGAGGGTGTCTATTCCACAAAAGGGGGGGTCTCTGGGACACAAATCTGTCCTGCCAACAAGTCTTATTGATGTCACAGACCAGGTGGAGGTCTCGCATGTGGGTTATTCGAGTGGAGAATGACTTGCAGATATGCAGCAGCCCCATCAGGGTGGGGTCTGAGATTGCTTTATATGCCAGACAGAGGTCACTTTTGAGGAATGTGTAGGAGACTGAGTAAAGGGACAGGGCTTTTAGTCTATCTGTGTAGGGTAGATGTTTGAGGCCCTGGCTTCTATGGGTGAGGAATCTCTGTGGTCTCTCCAGCTGCTGCATGTATTTTGTGAGGTACATGCTGAAAGGAGCATTATATTCAATAATCAGTCTTATAAGGGAATAATACAGGAATGTTATGACCGCCTTGTACCTGGATGAGATACCCTTACTAATGAGGTGGGCTATGTAGAAATATTTACATACAATGGAGGCAATATAGTGGTCAAAAGTCAGTTTACTATCAACCTGGGTTCCCAAGTCACTCATGACTGATTGCGTGCTTAGTGACTTATTATCAATGTGATAATTTGTGAGGATGTCACTGTCCCCAAAAGGGATGATGATGCATTTTTTAGCATTCAGTTTGAGGCCATGTTTCTGGCACCAGTCATTTGTTTGAGCAAGACCCTCTTGGAGGATGTCCACATCACTAGTGGAATTGATGACAGCACCCAGCTTGCAGTCATCTGCAAACTTGGTCAGCCATAGCCTAATAGATTTAGCCTGCACCTCTGAGAAGTATATCCCAAACAGCAGAGGCCCCTAGACCGATCCCTGGGATACTCCACTTGTTACGAGTCTACTACTTGAGGTTGCTTCCCCTATTTTGACTAGGTAGGTTCTATCAGTGAGCCAGTTTGCTACCCATCTGGTAACATATGGATTGATGCCTAGTTGAGACAGTCTATCTAGTATACCTGAGTGGGGAATAGTATTGAAGGCCTTGGCCAGGTTAAGGTAGGTGGTGTGCACCATCTTCTCCTCATCTATCGCCTTGGTGACTGTCTCAAAGAAATCAATCAAATTTAACAGGTATGACCTCCCCTTGACAAAATCAAACTGTATTGGATCAAGTGTCTGCAGGCTGCCAATGTCATTGTTAATGAGGTCCATGATAATCCGCTCCATGGCCTTGCAGATCAGGCTAGTTAGGCTGATGGGTCTATAATTCCTGGATTGGTGGACATTCCATCTTTGTGCAATGGGATGACAGTAGCTGCCCTCAACTTGGCTGGGATGAATTCAGTACTCAGGCTTTGGTTGAATAGAGTGCCTAATGGTGCTTCAAGTTCCTGCCTCAGTTCATGTAGGATGCAGCCTGGGATGTTATCGGGTCCCATGGAGGCTTTACATTTTGCCTTTGAAAGGGCAGTGATGACTTTCTCCCAAGAGATGAGAGGAGGGGGGGCAGGTACTGGGGATATCCTGTTTTACTGATCGGTGGACAGAGGAGTGACGTTTTCACTGAACCTGTCTGCCAGCAGTTTGGATATATCTACAGGGTTTGTGTATGCAGTGTCCTTGACCACCAGTTCTGAGCAGATCTGGGTGCTTCACTTGAGATTGCAGACATATGTGAAGAAAGTCTTATGATTGTCTTTAGTAGATATGGCCAGTTTGGACTCGAAGTTTGCTTTGGAGGATTTCACTAGTGATCTTATTTGCTTGTTCAGGCTAAGGAGAGATTGCTTCCAGTTAGACAGCTGCTCATTCTTTGTCCTGGACAGCATTTTTTTTCTTTTATTATAGAGTTTATTTATTGTAGATGTCCACCAGACAGGTTTAATCTTTCTTGAGGAGGATGATTTCGTCCTGTCTAATATTCCTGATTCCATGCAGCTATATAAATGCTCATATAGTAGTTTGTTGTAAGTTTGGACATATGTGCCAGTTTCTGTGGAGGGGGAGGGGTTGTGAAGCTGTTTATATCTTCCCTCAGGAGGTTGTAATCAGTTTTGGAGAAGTTTTTTTTGTTATCCTAACAGGAGGGGGGGGGGGTCGAGGGAGATGCTGACTTTGAAACTGACTGCTTTGTGGTTGGATTGTACCAGGGATGATGACACTATAGGGATGCTGCAGTGGTTACTCATATTGGATAATACCAAGTCCAAGATATTTTCACCTGTCATGGGGATGTCAACCAACTGGTCCAAGGCATTTCCCTTGACAAAATCAAGGAATCTCTGGGCATTTGTGTTTTGGCATGAGCATTTCTTCCGATCTATGGTTGGATAGTTAAAGTCACCCGGGATCAGGGTAAAGGGTTGAATATTGATAGATACGAAGAGGTCCAGATAGGTGGAGTGGGCATCTTGAGTCAGAGTTGGAGGCCTGCAGCTAGCTATGATTTGAATAGGGGTCTTGTCAATTGTTAAATGCACCTGGAGTATTTCCTGTGCATCATACTGTTTGACCAGCCTAGAGGTATGTATGTTTTTTATATACATATATTGCAACTCCACCTCCTTTTATTTTGCTGCCCATGGCTTGGGGTCTAAATGAATGATAGGATGAGCAACCTGGTATGGCTAGGGTGCTCTCCACAACTTTGAGACAGGTTTTGTGACTGCACAAATGTCAGCTTCTTCCAGGGTTAAGACTGCTTGCAAGCAATGCAGTTTCATGTTTAGAATCCTAGCATTTAGCAGCATAACCTTTAATTTACGTTTTAATGAAATTTTCATGTTGGTAGTTTTGACCCCATGGCATTGCCTAATAAAGGAATGATGGAGGAGGCAAGAGCCTTTGCCAGGAGCCTGAATACCAAGGGAGACAATGCAGGCTATCTCTGGCAAAGCATCTTGGCTTGTCAGTCATGTCATCCCAGGCTGCCAGGTATTGGATCCCCTTTGAATGACACCAGAAACTAAGGCAGTTGTTAAAGTCAATCATTTTCTGTTTTTATTGAGGCATCATTCTGGATGATGGTAGAATGCTGCTTAAGGCTAGGGACATACCTGCCTGGGACACATACTCAGCAAGCTCGATCATGTCTCTCTTCATATAGTCCAGGGAAGTATGTCTCAAGTTATTCACTCCAATATGGACTATGACAGAGTCATAACAGTATCTGTTGAGAGACTTGAGTGCATTGGTGATATGTCGGATTCTGGCACCCGACAAACAACTAACTGTGACTTTCTCATTATCCAGCCTGGTGAGGGCCACATCTGTGTGTCTCACAATGGAGTCTCCTATGACTGAAGTGTTGGGTTTATGTTTAGGACTTAGTGGCTGTGAGACACAGGTGTGTGGACTATATGTGGTGTGTGTGGGCAGTGGAGTTTGTGTGCGTTTATGCCTCGGTGGTCTCTTTTGTTTGGGTATGCTTTTGTTGAGGGCCTCTTCATATGTGGGAGTGTGTTGTGTAGGCATGGGTGGTGTTTGAGGTGTGGTGTTCATGTTGCCCACCTTTTCAGAGCTAGATATACTGACTATTCAAAGAGCAATATTTAAAATCTATCCTTATTTTTGGGCCTTTGTCCCACCATTATTTAGGCTTTGTCCAGATTTCTTGTGCTAAGACATTGAGGGGTATGTTTTGGAGACTGCTCCTTTTCAGAATGACTGTGTGGCTACCTTTTCTAGAGATCAGAATGCAGATTTTGATGGTGGCTCTGATGCAGACAGTAGTGCACACTCATAGCCCATTCAATCTGATTCTTTGGAAGGTGAACGGGTTCAAACTCCGAAAAAAGTGTTCACTTTTCCATAGATTCTAACTACACATTTGATTGGAAACAATCTAGAGCTATGCCAAAGAATGGCAGAGTTTATGATCTTCATGAGGATGACACTGCAAATGTTTTGGCTGTCCTGCTCTATTACCAGTCTTAGACAATGTCTATAAAATTGCATATAAAACCCCGTTGGCTAGTGAAAATGTTTCTGAAATAGATTTGAGGAAATACAAAGTGTTTTCTCTGATCTTGCAGCTCTCTTTGCTTCAATGCCAAAAGACCCAGCTGCAGTTTCGCTAGCTGCCAACTCTAACAAGAGAGCCATGGCTTCTTTTAATTCTACACCATCAGATAAAATTGACAAGTGGTTAGAATCCCAGAGATAATAATTGGCTCTGTTTAGTAATTTAGTCTTTAGATTTTTAAATTATCAGGGCTTTATGTTGACATTTATTTTGCAATGTACTTACAGTTTAGATGGCTTTGCTGAAACTATGCTTGCTGAACAGAAGTGTTATGTGAGTGAGATGTTTCTAATGTGACAGCTTTTGAAACTTGCTTCAAATAGTGTCGTAGAATGTGCTAACACAATTTCTAGAAATGCAGTTGATTCTGTTGTATTGAGAAAATATGCTTGGTTAGGTAACCAGAATTTATCTGAGGATTTAAAATAAATGAGATTTCTTTGTATTTTCCTTTAAGTTTTGAATTACCCAGATTATCATACAATGGAATGATGGAGGTAAATTGATGCAGGAGGTATTCAGAATGTTTCATATTTCCATATTCTCTCCTAATAAGGCATCTAACCTCAAAGTGCTGAACCAAAATCCCAGTTTAAATAGAGTCACGGTACAAAAAGGAAATAGCAGGAGGATAACACTTCGAAACCAAATAAAAGGTGTTCCTTTCCCCAAAAAAAGTAATTCCTATGTTAAATATAGACTATTCAAACACTAAAGGGATCCTGTCTCTTCCTTCTGTTCCTCCTCCCCTTTCCCCTTCCCCCAGGCTTTCAAAGAACCAAGCAGGTTGACCACAGATAGTTGACAAGTGGGTGCTGAGAATAATTCAGTGAGGATATGTAGCATTGTCGCCTCACAGTATGACGTTGTCCTGTTCGATTCTCAGCTAGAGCGTCTTCTGTGTGGAGACATGCATGAATGGGCATATCTTCGTTGAAGGTTGTGCGTCAGAGCTGGCAGCACATAAAAATCTACTGCCAATCATTAGCAGACCGGAGTTCCGCTGTGGTGATCCCTAACTGGGAAAATCCGAAAGACACAACAATAACAACAATGTTCAGCAGAGGACCGAAAATCCTCCTCCCCTCAGGAAAATCCTCCATACCCCACTAGACCAGAAATATCTGTTTTCTCTGGTACTGTTTCACTAGTTGCAAGCAGGAGTTATAGAATTAGTTCCTGCACCACAAAAGGGAAAGGATTTTACAGCAGAGTTTTCTTGGTATCCAAAAAGGGCCTATTGTAGAAACCAGTGTTAATTTGTTGAACCTAAATACCTGTCTGAAAGTACCCTGATTCTAATGCTAACCCTGCAGATGTTCCTACCCTTTTCTCCACATCAATTTTTCATGGTGACTTTACATCTGAAGGATACTTATCATCACATTCCAATTGCTCCCAACTTTAAGTTGAACCTACAAAAGTCCTGTCTCAAACCTTCATAAAGAATTATTTTCCTCAAACCTTCATAAAGAATTGTTTTCCTTGGGTGTATGATGTACATATACAAAAAAGTATGACCTTTCCATCAGAAGACAAAGTTTTGATTGTTCAGAACATCTTCGGGGATTGATTGTTCAGAACATCTTCAGATTTTGCATGGAGAACAGTGTCCAGAGGAGTTCTAGTGCAAGTTGAATGGAGTCCTCTGCTTGCTACAAAATACATAAACATCAAAGAAATGTTAGTAGTGATTCAGACCTTAAAATTTCTTCACCACTTATGGTCTCCAGGTCCCCTTTTTTTGTTCACAGACAGTGTCACAGTCATGTGGTACCTGAACAAACAAGGGGGTACAAGGTCATGCCCTCTTTGCCAGCTGGCAATGATGTGCTGGGAGCTAGCTTTACAGCATTCTGTGATGCCTCAGGTTTCATACATCCCATCAGAGTTGCAGACAGACTATACAGATCTTGGACCCTCATGTATGGAAACTCAGAACAGAGATCTGCCTGGATCTTTTCCAGATGTGAGAACAATTCAAGTAGTTCTATATACTTCCTTTAAAAACAGGCAGTTGGAGAAATGTTGTTCAATACATCCTTGCTTGGAGAACAGAAACATTTTCTCCTTGGTTTGGAATGCTCCTTTATGCATTTCCACATTTCCACTGATACCCAAGGTACTTCTAAAGATTCAGAAAGAATTACCAAAGATCATTGTCAATCCAATACCAGAGCTGTGTGTGCACATCCAAAGTATAATCCCCTTTTAGCCCAGTTAAAGTTGGTTCCCTCTTTTAATTGATTTGGCTAAGGGCAATTACCCCAAGCTTCCTCATACTCTGGCTCTGTTTACAGTGACGGGGTGACTGGTGCACTCTAACTTGGAATTGCTGTTGACTGCCTAGAAGATTCCGTCTTGATACCTTTTAGGCACTTGTTCCAGGAGGATATGCAGCAGGTATTGAAGGAGGCAAGAAAACCTACAACTAGAAAATATTATATTTACAAGCAGAAAAGGTTTTCTAAGTGGTGCCTAATTGATATCAGAGTGCAGGGTATGGTGTTTAACCCTCTGGCTTTAAAATATTTGAGTGATCTACTCATTGATAGTCTTATGCATCTATCAAGGTGCATCTTGTCAGCATCTCAGCTTGTCTGCCCATGGATTCCCCTCATTCATCTTTTTTGTGGCCAAACAGTTTATGAAAGGAGTCTTACACTTGAGACTTCTCCTTTGGTTAATTCCTCCTTCTTGAGAGCTCAACTTTGTTCATGAGAATTGACCTTATCTCTTTTTGAAGCTGTCTTTTAGGCTGATTTGAGGCTCATCACTTGGAAAATGGTTTTGCTTATTGATCCAACATCTGCAAGGCAAGTCTATGAGCTATAAGCTGTCATGGTGGGTGAACCGTATCTGATTTTCCACAAGGATAGGGTTGTTTCACACAATAATCCTTCTTTCATGACAAACTTGTCCGAATTTATCCTGAATAAAGTAGTCACCCAGTTTTCTTTCTGGAACCTAAAAAACCTAGGAGAGAATATTCTGCATACTGTAGATGTGCACAGGCAGCTCTGGTGTTACCTTGACTAGACTAGGCCTTTCAAAAATGCTTAACAGATGTTTATTTACTATTCTGAGGCTAAGAATGGTCAACCCTTCTATAAGCAAGTGATTTCACATTAGTCAACTTCTGCTATTATATTTTGTTACTCTCACCATGGTAAATCTATTCCAGACTAGGTTAAGGCACATTCCACCAGAACCTTATCCTCTGTGGCATATTAAAATGACTATGATATATAGGAAGGCAACATGCAGCGTTATAAATGCACTGTTGTGTTTGATATTATGAAAGGATTGGTAACTTCCAGCACCCTGTGCATGTGACTGAAATGGCATATTAAAAATGACCAAGAAAATCATCGCACAAGCATTATGCAGGCAATGAGAGCCAGTGAGCTCTGAAATAATCCAATGTGTGCTTTAAATCAAGCCAACACGTCAAATTCAGTACAAGG
>NC_056739.1:532402090-532511749 GCF_019279795.1 Protopterus annectens
GCCATATAGTTGTTTCAAACAATTAAGCTCATCTCTCTCTCTTCTTTAGTTAAATTACTACTGAAACTATTGTTTCTAAACCTGTTATCCAGATTTCAAATATGGAGTTCACAAACTCTCTCAAAAGATGCTAAAATAGGATGGGTGGGGAGATTTTAAGAACTGGATACCTTGAGTGATTGACATATCTGTTCTACCCCTTGAAGCAAAACCTGTAAATTCAATTTCCTCACATAAAGTTTTAAATCAACCAGTGTATTCACAGTGTTTACATATTAACAAGGAACAAACATAAAACCTTTTGCGAAGAGGTCATAAGTAGTTACATTCAAGGAAATGTAAGTGTAATTGTAAACTTTAAAGTCTCCAGTACTGTTGAGGTCAATATGCAAAGTTGGGGAACTTTCCCCTCAAAACAATGTCAGGTATAGACTGTGATGAAATATCAGTCTCTATTGTCTCCTCCCCCTCCATGGACAATAGTTGTTTCCCCTGTTCACTCGGCCATTGCCTCTCTGTGAAGGGGCTTGAAAGTGATTGTTCTGAAAGTTCGTACCCCCCAGCTGATTCATGAGGCATTCTGACCTTCTCAATTGGGAAAAGTTTTCTTCCCCTAAAAAATGTTCATCCATTGAATTAATTTCTTTGTCCATGTTAGTTGTGACTTCATTAGTTTGATGTGGGGGTTTCTTTAGATGTCATTCTTGTGGCAGGGGTGGTTAGATGCCATTATTGTGGCAGGAGTGGGGGGTAAGTCACATGGTTGGCATAGTCCCTCTCATCCCTGATAAGCTTTTTAATTTTTCTGTATTTGATAACAGTCATTTGTTCATTAATAGAACAGAAAATCATGTTGTAGTCAGACCTGTTGGTGCTGAACCCAGGGTCATTAGTAATAAGTTCATGCAAAGTCTTTACTTCGTAACTCAGTTAAACAATACTCATTTCATTATGTTTTACCACCATTTCCATGTATTCTAAAGGCCATTTACCCATAAAGGACATTCATCAAAAAAGGCCAAAAGTTCATTGTGGAAACCAGAATTAGCAACTAGTCCAGACGGGAAATGCCAGACACTCAGGCCTTTGGGAACTATTTTTAACTTAATGCACGCACTATAGTATGCATTGTCCATATGAGAGGTGTAGTTGTTTAACTGAAAGAGTAGTCTATTGTGCTATATGTTCCTTTTGCCCATGTTTTTGTGTGGGAAAGATGGCACGAAAGCTTAAAAATAGGATCAGCAAGCACCTTAGGAATATAAGGGATGCTAGGGAAGTAAATGCACTTGCTAGACACATTAGTGAGTACAACAATCACCAGTTAAAATTTGTAGTACTTGAAGTCCAAAAAAGACATAATAGGGGGCAGCCTGGCTATATTTACTCGAAAAAGCTGAGTTGCTATGGCAATTACGACTTGATGCCACTCACTGGGCAGGCTTAAATGACAGCCTTTCCATAAGCAGTCTGCTTAAATTGAGGGCTCTTGGTAGGTGAAACATTCTGCTTAGATATGTACAAAAATGTTTTTTATAAATGGCCTTCATACCTGTTGTCTGTATATGTACAGGAAATGTATTCATTTGTTCCTAATGGATTTTTAACTGTATGCATATTTATATATATATATATATATATATATATATATATATATATATATATATATATATATTTATATATATATATATATTTATTTATATATATATATATATATATATATATATATATATATGGATCTACCTGACTACATCGACAGTTCAGAAGCTTCACCGACACCACATAAGTGACAGTTCACAAACGACACCTCATACAAACATCATAACAACAACAATCAGCAAACAAAACAAATCCTGTCCAAAACCACACACACAACACAAGCACACCACAATCCTTACAAACCAACACTAACCTAACCCTAAGGTCCGTCACTATCGCACTCACCTAACCCCCGCCCTAACCTAACTAAAAATATCACTACTGCACCCTTACCTAACCGGCCCTAACCTAACTCACTTATCCCACCCTATCCTACAGACCGTGAACGCACCCTTACCTAACCGTGCCCTAACCCTAACTCACTTATCCCACCCTATCCCTACAGACCGTCAACATCGCACCCTAATGTCCATCCTTTCCCCATCTCAGTGTTCTCAGCGTCGGTGTTTTCCTCCATCGGTCTTCTGACTTGTCGATCTTCTGGCGTCGGTGAAGTCGTTTTCGCTCTTCCGAACTTTCGATGTAGTCAGGTAGATCCATATATATATATATATTTATTTTTTTTTTAAGTATCTTACAGGCATTTCTATATATACACATATTTACATATTTATTCTTGTGTTTATAATATATAGTTAGGGTGTTGACATTTGCACAATTAGTTTTTATATGCATTTTTATATTTTGATATTTATACTGTTTTGTGTTGACACATTTATGTGTAGTGTTTCAGACTTGGGAGTGGTGTTCATTTATCTAGGAAGTGATGTCATGTAAGATTTCCTATTTAAAACAGTTCATTTCCTTAATTTCCTTGTATCTGATGAAGTTCCTGCTTTAATTTTTGGAACAAAAGTGCTTATACCTACTTGTTTGTCTGAATAAAGAAAGCATCCTTGTACTGAATTGGACGTGTTGGCTTGATTTAAAGCACACATTGGATTATTTTAGGGCTTCCTGGCTCTCATTGCCTGCATACAGCTTGTGCGACGATTTTCTTGGTAGTCTGTGCATTTTTCGGCTTTTACTCATATTAAAAATGAGTTGACTGCAAAAACATTCTAGATGCAGCAACCTGGTATTTTTTTTTTTATATCTTTACAAAGCACTGCAAACTGATTCTTTCTAAAGTTCCAGAGCAGGCTTTGTGAGGACCATTCTCCAGGGGTTCATGGATCCTTATCCTTCCTCCTCCCAGATAGGGTAAGCTTTGGGAATCGACCCATATGACTCTGAGGCACTTTTAATGATGAACATAGTATAATTGCACAAGTCCTCTTTATCTGTAACAGTAGATGTTCACATTTTGTACTGCTTTGGTGGTAGAACCCACCCACCATCTCCTTTATTTTGTGTATAGATCAATGGCATCCTACTTATTGTTTTGTTTGTTGGCTTTGGTTATTTTTGTTGGTGTTTTGTGGCTGCAAGTTGGTTGCTTTAAGGCAGTTCTTGCTTCTGGTCCTTGGTTCTTCCTTCTTAGCACAAAAAACCTGAACAACTGACTTCCTGTGAAAGGGGTTAGGGTTCTGTTGGTGGTAGGGACTTAGCTGATCCTGTCTCACAGAGAGTCAGATGAGCTCTAGAAAGCTGCCAGTGCAAGTTTGTTTGCAGTCACAGAACCCCTATGCCACTGAGGGAGTGTGTAAAATTTGAACATCTACTGTTATAGGTGAATAGAACTTACACAGCTGTAACTTATGTCTCTTTTAACCAGTCTGGCCTTCAAAATAAATACAGCAAAACCACCCCTGACTCCATCTCACAAGATTGTGTTTCTGGGATGCCTTATCGATTCTGCTCTTCAAAAGACTTTTTTAACACAAACATGTAGCTCTTTATCTGCAATTTTGCTTAACTTTCCCATCAGTTTCAGACTTCTGCAAGATAATTTCTGAGGATCCTAGGATTCATGGCTTCTATAATTTTTGTGATACCTCTTGTTAGACTACACAAGGAAAAAAATGGACTAAGCATTTGAATTCTCTGGAGTATCAAATTCCAGTTTGGGCTTTATAAAATGGGAACTGCATAAAGGCAACAGTCAAATGTCCAGGATAAAACAAATAACAAAACCAGAAACTGGAACTAGGCAGAATGCAAAGTATAGTCCACTCTGTTTTAACATAATAAAACCGTTAATCCATGCTTTCGTTAAAAAACTTCATCAGAATACAATCTTCTTCTTCTTTCAGATGCTCCCGTTAGGGGTCGCCACAGTGGATCAACTGTTTCCATTTCTTCTTGTCTTCTGCATCTTGCTCTGTCACACCAACCACCTGCATGTCCTCTCTCACCACAACCATAAACCTTATCTTAGGCCTTCCTCTTTTCCTGTTACCTGGCAGCTTCATCCTTAGCATCTTTTTCCCAATTTACTCTGCATCCCTCCTTAACACATGTCCAAACCAACATAATCTTTCCTCTCTGGCTTTGTCTCCAAACCTTCCAACCTGGGCTGACCCTCTTATATACTTATTCCTAATCCTGTCCATCCTTGTCACACCCAATGCAAATCTTAACATCTTCAACACTGCCACGTCAAGCTCTGATTCCTGCCTTTTTGTCAATGCCACTGTCTCCAACTCATATAACATAGCTGGTCTCACTACCCTCTTGTAGACCTTCCCTTTCACTCTTACTGGTACTCGTCTGTCACAAATCACTCCTGGCACTCTTCTACACCCACTCCATTCTGCCTTTACTCTCTTCTTCACCTTTCTTCTACACTCCCCATTACTCTCAACTGTTGATCCCAAGTATTTAAACTCATCCACCTTCACCACCTCTACTTCCTGCATCCTCACCATTCCTCTATCCTCCCTCTCATTCACACACATATTTTCTGTCTTAGTCCTGCTGACCTTCATTCCTCTTTTCTCTAGAGCATATCTCCACCTCTCCAGGGTCTCCTCCACCTGTTCCCTACTCTCACTACAGATCACAATGTCATCTGCAAACATCATAGTCCACGGGGACTCCTGTCTGATCTCATCTGTCAACCTGTTCATCACCATTGCAAATAAGAAAGGGCTCAGAGCTGATACTTGATGTAATCCCACCTCCACCTAAAATGCATCTGTCACTCCCAACGCAGACCTCACCACTGTCACACTACCCTCGTACATATCCTGCACCACTCTTACATACTTCTCTGACACTCCTGACTTCCTCATACAATACCATAACTCCTCTCTAGGCACCCTATCATATGCTTTCTCTAAGTCCACAATGACACAATGCAACTCCTTCTGACTTTCTCTGTACTTCTCCATCAACACTCTCAGAGAAAACATTGCATCTGTAGTGCTCTTTTCTGGCATGAAATCATACTGCTGATCACTAATCATCACCTCCCTTCTTAACCTAGTTTCCACTACTTTTTCCCATAACTTCATGCTGTGACCGATCAATTTAATCCCTCTGTAATTACTGCAGCTCTGCACATCACCCTTATTCTTAAAAATCGGTACCAAAACACTTTTTTTTCCATTCCTCAGGCATCCTCTCACTTTCCAAGATTTCATTAAACAGTCTAGTTAAAAAGTCCACTGCCATTTCACCTAAACACCTCCATGCTTCCACAGTTATGTCATCTGGACCAACAGCCTTTCCATTCTTCATCCTCTTCATAGCTATCCTTACTTCCTCCTTGCTAATCCACTGCACTTCATGATTCACCATCTGCACATCATCCAACCTTAACTCTCTCTCATTCTCATCATTCATCAGCCCCTCAAAGTACTCTTTCCATCTGATCAACACACTCTCCTCACTTGTGAGTATATTTCCCTCATTATCCTTTATCACCCTTACCTGCTGCACATCTTTACTAGCTTGGTCCCACTGTCTAGCCAATCGGTACAGGTCCCTTTCTCCCTCCTTAGTGTTCAGTCTTTCATACAACTCTTCATACGCCTTATCCCTAGCCTTTGCCACCTCTCTCTTTGCCATGCACCTCATCTCCTTATACTCTTGTCTACTTTCTTCATCTCTCTGACAATCCCACTTCTTCTTCACCAACCTCTTTCTCTGTATACTCTCTTGGACTTCTTCATTCCACCACCAGGTCTCCTTGTCCTCCTTCCTCTTTCCAGCTGTCACACCAAGCACCTTTCAATGAACATACAAAACCCCACAGTTTAAAACTACTACAATATTCATCCTCACCGACAGGCACACTACTTCAATGAAACAATTAATTTATTACAATTCAAAAACAGGATGTTATTTCCTTATGTAGACTCCACTGTCTTTTAAAAAACATTAAATGTTAACAGCATCATTTATGCCAGGTTCTTTGTCAGAATTTAATCTGATTTGCCATAAAGTTTCTCTTTGTTCGAGATATGTTTTAAAATCACCACCCCTCAGATCATTTACTCCTCGCTCAAGAATGGAAAATACATCTTTTTTATACTCAGGGCATTTGATTGTGTGTTGTAAAAAGCATTAGTTTTATCTTGTTTACTAATGCTATAATAATGTTCTTTTATTCTAACACTTAAAGACCTGGTAGTCATACCAATATAGAATGCTCCACACCGTGCACAAGTACCTATATTAACTATTCCTTTAATCTTGCAGTTAAAATATCCAGGGACCTTGAGGGTATAAGGTAGATGTTCTAAATTGACAAAGGGACCTTCAGAAATATACCTACAGGTGTTGCAACTACCAAACTTATGTATGCCCCATCTTTTCTGTGTAGAATTAGTGTTATATACTAACTTATCTCTCTCTCTTTCAAAAATAGTTTTTAAGTTACTTTAATTTTTATAAACAAACCTGGGGTAAGACCCCACTACTTGATGTAAATCCTAATTCCCTTCTAGGATCTTCCAATTATCTAAACTTATTTTTCTTATAACACCATTATCTGTGGTCATTTCTAGACTAAAATATGTTTCAATATCATCTCTGTTTTTATTGTTTTTCTTATTTGATGTTATCAATCCATGATGAAGAATAGCTGGGTAATGTGTGTCTCTTTTACTAATAACATATTCTGCATGTCCTTTTAACAATGCTTCACTATATCCTCTGTTTATGAATAAAGGGTAATAAATTCAACTAAACTTAAAAAGTCTCTCATCTCACTGGTCATTCGACTATCTCGTATGAGCTGTCACTTTGGGATATTATCCTTCATGTAACGTGGATGAAGGCTAGTATAATGTAAATAGCTGTTAGTAAAAGTATCTTTATGATATATTTTACTAACCAACTTTTCTAAATCTAAATCCCACTATAAAGTTACATCTAAGAAATTATTTTTTAACCCTTCTTCCCCTAAGGTGAATTTTAAGTACTCTGACCTGGAATTGAGGGAGTTAAGAAAATTTTGAAATTTTTTTGCATCTCCAACCATGATAAAAAATAAATCATCAATAAAGTGTTTAAAATATAATCTGATATTCAGTTATTAATGGTTTTAACACAGTGTTTTTCCAACCACGCATCACTATATTTGCAAAAGATGGGGCTGTTGGACACCACATAGCAAGCCCTCGAATTTGTTTGTACACATTTTTATTAAATATAAAATTGTTATAATTCAAGAAAACATCAATTAGTTCACAACAAAAGTTGCTTTCATAACTACTATACATAGTGGAATTACATAAAAATTCTCTAACATGTTCTATACCTTCATAATGAGTGATGCAGGTAAAAAGGGGTACCACAGCAATACAAAAAATAACATGTATAGAAGGGTCAAAGGTTGACACTTGAATATAATTTCTTATGCTGTTTAAAAAATCCCATGAATCTTTTAAATAAGAGCTCATTTTTTGAACTAATGGATTTAACATTGAATCTACTAATAAAGAGACTCCCTCTGTAATATAGTTAGGGGCAGACACTATAGGCCTAAATGGTGGAGAAATTACACTTTTGTTTACTTTCTGAATTCCAAAGAAAGTACTAAGCTTAGGATTATTGATATGACAAAAATTGTTAACATCCTTTTCCAAATTTCCATTCATTAAACTATCAAATAAAAAGGAATAAATACCTCTGTAGCTTTTTTCTACTTCTGCCATATCAGTTGGTTTGTATTCTGTAATGTTACTTAACATATTTTCTATACAAGTAACATAAACATCCTGGTTCATTAAAACTAAGGTAACCCCTTGTTGTTACACAATCAATCTTGTCATTTTTACATTTTTATCTCATTTGACTTCTTTTTCCTCCCCTTTACTTATTCAGGTTTCGGCCTTCTTTGGTGCCTATAGTGATGTTTTTCCATATCAATCTGTTTGGGTTATAAAATATATACTTGGCACCTATTTAACAGAAGTAGGAAGTATAGAGAGACAAAAAAAAAAAAAAAACAGCTTAGCCAAACAGTCCTTCTGCTATAGTTGACATATTAAGGCTATATTTACATTATCCCAGGATTGTTAGGTTATTTTATTAATTTCCTGAGATTACTTCTCTCCAGGATCTTTTAACACATTTCTAGTATTTACAAAAAACATTTAACATTTTTTACCCTTTTTTTCCCAATATTAATATATGAGCTAGCATAATTCTGACAGTTTATTTCTTGCCTATTATTTAAGGCTGGAGTTTCATTCACCTACACAGTACTGGGTGTACTGTTTTAGTGAATGGTTCAGTTCAGCAGTACCTTATTTCTTCAAGGTTTTGCTTGCAGGTTGGTTAACATCTATGATGCAGCTTTCTTCTTTTAGCTGGTGCAGATCAATTTTAATTTTTCAAGCAGTAAAATCCTTTGGAGCTTGCTGAAATACATTTTGTCTGACTGTTCTTAATGAAGCCATCAAAAGCCTAGGGGGACTGAATTTGCAAGCCAATATCTGAGATGGGAACTTCCTTCCTATATTCGTGCATCGGAAACAGCAGTTCATTTTTGGTTCCCACCCAGGCTGTACTTCCCTTTCCTGTGTTTCTCATGGCTCACATCAATGACCCAAGGGCCTAGACAGCAAGGGGAAGATTTCAGAGTTGAATCCCAGCTAGAGTGCTCATGAATGGGGTTGTTTTTTCATCCAAGGGACCTTTATCTTTTTTTGTGGATTTATTTCACTTCTGACAGTGGAATTTGCTTGAAAACAGCTAGGAATGTCTCTTTTGCCTCTTTGGGGTTAGCAACCATGTATTTAACCTCTTTGATGTAAAAGATTAACTGATTTGGATATTTCATCTGGAATTTGATTTTTTTTTTCTATTAGGGACCTGCAGTATGGAGATAGTAGTTGTCTTGCTTGTCTTATTTGTATTGGGAGGTCTTGAGCAAAGGAGATTTTATTATTATTCCAGGTGAGTATGCCTTTTTTCTTTGCTGCCAGTATGATTTTATTTACATCTTGGTAGTTTAATATTTTAATATAGACATGTCTTGGTTTCAGTGATGTTTGCATTTCACTCAGGGCTCTGTGGGCTCTCTCTATTGTTATTTGCTGCATTTCTTCAGATTCCTCTAGGAGGGAATTTATTATTTGCTTGATTGTTGGTATTAGATTGTTATGAAGTACAGTTTCAGGTATTCCTCTGATGATGATATTGTTCCTTCGAGATCTTGCTTCCAGGTCTGTTAATTTTGCTTGTAAGTTTTGTATTTCTTTGTCATAGGCATCTGTTTTTTGAGAAATAGAGTCTATTTTTATTTCATTTTCTATTATTTTGGACTTAGATTTTTCCATTCTGGATATTATTTGGCTGAATGAGTCACCAAAGGTTTGAAATTGTAATGATAAGTCCTTTAATGCTTGCTGGATAGGTAATAAGGCAGATTTTATGTCTTCCAGATTAGCTGGCTGGTCTGTCTTGGATTTATTTGTATTTTTAGAGTTGTCAGTTTGTTTAGTTGTCTTTTGTCTTTTTGAAGTTGTGTATTTCTCAGGTGAGGCTAGCACTGAGAATTTGGTCTTAGTTGTTGTTTCCATATTATTTTCCTCTTTTGACATCTTGCTGTATAGTGTTTTACCAATCATGCAGTCAGATGCAGGGCCTTAGTAGCACATTGCTTAAGCTGTTATTCAGAAATCTTAGTTAATCCTGCTGTTTCTGAGCTGAATCTGTCACTTTTTCTTCCTCTTTTGTTTGCTGGATGATATTATCAGTAAATATCTACAGTTATTTCTGTATTATTAATTCTGCGTTGCCTTCTGGGTTTGTTTTAATCCAGGGTATATTGAGACCTAGGTGATAGCAGTGCTCACAGAACAGCGGTCATTTTGAACTCCACCGAGACAAAATTCTTTAAAGAAATCTAAAAATCTAAAAATTAAACAGCCACAACTCAATAATAAAGTGTAAGAATGTTACAAAATGTATATGTAAATATATGTTGCCCTTAAAATAACAATTGTAGTTGGTTATGTAAAAACATTTTCCTTTTAAATTTAAATAAACCAATATTTATAAATAGCAATACTCATAAGTATATATTCAAGCCTGTCATTGTTTTATCTGTCCAATGCCTTTAATCTTAAAAAAAACATGCAATGGAAAGGGAATTGTTAATACCAGGGCATTGATTTGGTATTAACTCTAAATTGCCATAATACACCTTTTAGTAAATAAAGTAAGAGCATGTTGACATATTATTCAACAACTGGATGGTTGTCCCTGATAATAAAGACATCAAACATTATGTTGGGGACAACCTAACATTGTATATTGGAGAGATAGATGCCTTAAGAATATTTTTGAAACAAATTATAAAGGGCCATGTAGTGGCAGCATGAGAAAATGTGTCTCTTGTAATATCAGCCCCTACATCTTGGAAGGTTCTTCATTTAGTATTAACAATGTAGCTTCAGACAAATGGTTTCTGAAGATCCTTCATCAAGACTACAAATGGCAGTGGGGAAAATTCCTCCTTTCTAAAATGCAGTTCTTCATCCACCTGATCAGATTCTTTTATTTACATCTATCCTTCATCACAGGCTGTCCCAGGAAGTGATTGAGCTAGTTCCTCCTTCCCAGGTTGGGAAAAGTTTTTATTCAAAGTTGTTTTAGTGACAAATAAAGAAAATGCTTGGAGACCTCTGGATCTTTCTTTTCTAACCCTTTTTGTGATAGTGCCTAAGTTCAAACAATAGGAGCGAGAAACAAACTGAGCGATATCCAAGGAATAAGATAAAATAAAATACAGTTTTATTCGCGCTTTCGGGGGGGGGGTCGGTGCCTCTCCTTCTTCAGACAAAATATAAACCAATTAATCAACCTTGTATAGCATAACAAATAAGACTAATTAATCAATTAAGTCAATAAAAACACATTGTCATTCTTTTAAAAGGGGAAATGTTGCTCCTATAAGAAAGTGTGTGTGAAGCAATTTTAAAAAGACAACATATTCTATAAAATTAAACAAAACTAAAAAGTATGTAATACCTATTGTTGAAAAATGTATGTGTATGCTATCCTGTATGCCAGTCGCATAACATTTTATTACAAATCAAACCAGTAGTTGAAATTTTTATGAAACAATTCAGATGTTTTACATCATATATGAAAAAGAGGTTGTAAATGCCTATAAATTTAGCATACAACCACCTTTAAATAATAATCTGTTACAGAAATAAAATAAATGTTTTTGCTACCTACTCAGAATATACAAATACAAAACTTTTTCATTTTTCCTCCCTTTACTTATTCAGGTTTCAGCCTTCTTTGGTGCCTATAGTGATGTTTTTCCACATCAATCTGTTTGGGTTATAAAATATATACTTGGCACCTATTTAACAGAAGTAGGAAGTATAGAGAGACAAAAAAAAAAAAAAGAAAAACAGCTTAGCCAAACAGTCCTTCTGCTATAGTTGGCATATTAAGGCTATATTTACATTATCCCAGGATTGTTAGGTTATTTTACTAATTTCCTAAGATTACTTCTCTCCAGGATCTTTTAACACATTTCTAGTATTTACATAAAACATTTAACAATTTTTTCCCTTTTTTCCCAATATTAATCTATGAGCTAGCATAATTCTGACAGTTTATTTATTGCCTATTATTTAAGGCTGGAGTTTCATTCACCTACACAGTACTTGGTGTACTGTTTTATTGAATGGTTCAGTTCAACAGTACCTTATTTCTTCAAGGTTTTGCTTGCAGGTTGGTTGACATCTATGGTGCAGCTTTCTTCTTTTAGCTGGTGCAGATCAATTTTCATTTTTCAAGCAGTAAAATCCTTTGGAGCTTGTTGAAATCCATTTTGTCTGACTGTTCTTAATGAAGCCATCAAAAGCCTAGGGGGACTGAATTTGCAAGCCAGTATCCGAGATGGGAACTTCCTTCCTATATTCGTGCATCGGAAACAGCAGTTAATTTTTGGTTCCCACCCAGGCTGTACTTCCCTTTCCTGTGTTTCTCATGGCTCACATCAATGACCCAAGGGCCTAGACAGCAAGGGGAAGATTTCAGAGTTGGATCCCAGCTAGAGTGCTCGTGAATGGGGTTGTTTTTTCATCAAGGACCTTTATCTTTTTTGTGGATTTATTTCACTTCTGAAGGTGGAATTTGCTTGAAAACAGCCAGGAATGTCTCTTTTGCCTCTTTGGGGTTAGCAACCATGTATTTAACCTTTTTGATGTAAAAGATTAACTGATTTGGATATTTCATCTGGAATTTGATTTTTTTTTCTATTAGGAACCTGCAGTATGGAGATAGTAGTTGTCTTGCTTGTCTTATTTGTATTGGGAGGTCTTGAGCAAAGGAAATTTTATTATTATTCCAGGTGAGTGTGCCTTTTTCTTTGCTGCCAGTATGATTTTATTTACATCTTGGTAGTTTAATATTTTAATATAGACAGGTCTTGGTTTCAGTGATGTTTGCATTTCCCTCAGGGCTCTGTGGGCTCTCCCTATTGTTATTTGCTGCATTTCTTCAGGTTCCTCTAGGAGGGAATTTATTATTTGCTTGATTGTTGGTATTAGATTGTTATGAAGTACAGTTTCAGGTATTCCTCTGATGATGATATTGTTCCTTCGAGATCTTGCTTCCAGGTCTGTTAATTTTGCTTGTAAGTTTTGTATTTCTTTGTCATGGGCATCAGTTTTTGAGAAATAGAGTCTATTTTTATTTCATTTTCTATTATTTTGGACTCAGATTTTTCCATTCTGGATATTATTTGGCTGAATGAGTCACCAAAGGTTTGAAATTGTAATGATAAGTCCTTTAATGCTTGCTGGATAGGTAATAAGGCAGATGTTATGTCTTCCAGATTAGCTGGCTGGTCTGTCTTGGATTTATTTGTATTTTTAGAGCTGTCAGTTTTTTTAGTTGTCTTTTGTCTTTTTGAAGTTGTGTCTTTCTCAGGTGAGGCTAGTACTGAGAATTTGGTCTTAGTTGTTGTTGTTTCCATATTATTTTCCTCTTTTGACATCTTGCTGTATAGTGTTTTACCAATCTTGCAGTCAGATGCAGGGCCTTAGTAACACATTGCTTAAGCTGTTATTCAGAAATCTTAGTTAATCCTGCTGTTTCTGAGCTGAATCTGTCACTTTTTCTTCCTCTTTTGTTTGCTGGATGATATTAGCAGTAAATATCTACAGTTATTTCTGTATTATTAATTCTGCGTTGCCTTCTGGGTTTGCTTTAATCCAGGGTATATTGAGACCTAGGTGATAGCAGTGCTCACAGAACAGTGGTCATTTTGAACTCCACTGAGACAAAATTCTTTAAAGAAATCCAAAAATCTAAAAATTAAACAGCCACAACTCAGTAATAAAGTGTACGAATGTTACAAAATGTATATGTAAATATATGTTGCCCTTAAAATAACAATTGTAGTTGGTTATGTAAAAACATTTTCCTTTTAAATTTAAATAAACCAATATTTATAAATAGCAATACTCATGAGTATATATTCAAGCCTGTCATTGTTTTATCTGTAAACAAACACCAAAATACGCTGAAACACACCCGTTTAATAGCAAAGCTTTCAGGTACAAACCCTTTATCAATACTCATACAGGTTACAAATAAAATCAAACATTTAAGTAGAAGCCAACAAAGCACATGACCAGCAGCCAAAGATCATGTGATGAAAATTTGTGTTTAAAAAAATATATGCATAAACTTTAAAATACAATTATTTCAGTACTGAATGTTGTAATTTCACTAATATAGGCTTTAGTGTGACATCAACATTCAAACCAGGCATCTTGTCAGCTGAAAGTCTTAAAATCCATTCAAATTCTTTTAAATCTAATAAATTGTTAAAGTCTCCCCCCCTCATGGATACACACACTCTATCAATAACGCAAAATCTAAACTTGTGTTGATTGCCACATAAGGATATATGCCTGTATAAGGCATTTCTATCATTCCCTCTCTGTATCTCAGACTTATGCTCAATGATACGGTCTTTTAATCTTCTCGTAGTCTTACCTACGTAAAAACATTGGCAAGACGTGCATGTAGCTAAATATATCACATTAGTTGAAATGCATGTTGCCATGAGATTAAACTTGTATATAATCCCACTTACCGGATGCTTAAAGTCTAAGCTATTTTCTTTATCTATTATATCAGGGCAGCAACTACTGTTGAGACATTTTAAAGTTCCATATGTATTAATATTATTTACTTCAGTTGAATTTTTAAAATCCTTGTAACCAAGCTTACATTTAAAATTTGCCATGTTTTTATAAGAAAAAAGTGGTCTGTCACCAATAATGGATTTAATTTCACTGGATGCAAATAAAACAACCCAGTTTTTCTTTATAATGTTCCTTACAAACCTAGTCATACAACTAAAAGTAGTAACATATCTTAGGGTATCACGATTTCCATGTGCTACAATATTTTCATTCTGGTGTTCATCCATAAGAAATAAAGGTTTTAAACCTAAATGCCTATTATTTATAGTATCCATTTTAGCTGTTTCTAATACACTGTCTGGATAACCACTATTTCTAAATTCATTAATGGTTTCATCCAGCTGCGACATGAAGAGACTATCATTTGTGTTAAGTCTACATATTCTATTAAATTGTGATTTAACTATACCATTAAAAACATGTGATGCATGCATGCTGGTATAGTGAACATACCTGCATGCATTTACCACTTTTTTATGTACTGTAGTATACATTACATTATCCTGTATCCCTATTTTAAAATCTAAGAAATTAATGAACACATCAGAAAATTCTATTTTAAACTTTAAAAAGTAGTGGATTCATTCAAAAAGTGTACAAACTGCAACAAAACATCAACATCACCTTTCCATATGAGGAAACAATCGTCCACAAACCGTTGATTAAATAATATATTATTGACATATGGGCTAGTGTCATTTACGACAAACTTCTTTTCCCATATAAAAAGTACCAAGTTTGCATACGTGTTAGCTTCACGTACCCATAGCAACACCAGTATTTTGCATATAAAATTGACTATCAAATAAAAAAATATTATTATTCAAAACTAGGTTTAATAATAAACATAATGTTTCAATATCCCTTGTTACAAACGTAGAAGAGTTGTTTAGAAACTTACAAATTGATTCTATCCCAAACTCATTAGGTATAACTGTAAACAAGGACATTATATCTAAAGTTACCAGTAAAAGCCTACTGTTCTGCACTATATCCTTGCCCATATTATTATACCATACTCTAAGTTTTCTAATAAAATCTGGTGTATCTTTCAAGATGGTATCACATTTTTCTAATAAAGGCTGCAACCTTCTATGTAAATAGACTGAAATAGGTTCAGTCAACCACCCCTTCCCAGAAACAATAGGTCTCATCGGTGGTTGAGATAGTGACTTGTGAATCTTAGGTAAGCCATATAATTGTGGAACGACTGGACAAGGAACAGTAAAAAAATGAAATAAGTCAAGTGTTATATCATTAGAAAGTTGTAAGTCATAAATTGTCATATTGACCATACTTATACATTTTTTCACATCAGCATGCACAATAGTTTTAAAAGCATCTGCATCATCTAACAATTTCAAAACTGCATTCTGATAATCTACCCTATTCATAATTACAATAGCCCCTCCCTTATCTGCCTGCCTAATCACAATATCTTTATTACTTTGCAGATTCATAAGGGCTGTATATTCCTCATAACTTAAATTATATGTTTTACTAACAGCATTATTTTTATTTTCTTACAAGATTCGTAAGTCCCTCTACTCACACAAATCATGGAAAGCAATTACTACTGGGGGGTTCACAGGTACAAAAGTACTACGCCTTTTACAAATGCCAACATCATGGAAATCATTATTAAACATAAGTTTTAAGCTTAGATTCCTAACAAACTGTTTCAGCTCAATCAAAGCTCCCACAATATTGTCCTTTGAAGAAGGAATGAAGCTGAACCCTTTTTGTAACAGGGAATAATGCGCTTTGTCTAAGCACAAGTCAGTTAAATTTAAAGTACCTTGTGTAATTTCCAGTTGTTTCACAGTACAATTTTTGTCCAGCAAGCTTGGAACACACACCAAATTTATCTCATTACTTATAGTACGTGCATTTGCTGTGTTAACACAATCCAAACAGTTAAATAAAGAAGAAACATGAGCATCAGTGTGCTCTACTTGCGTGGCATTTTTGCTTGTTTCTGTGGGCTGTTTGCCCACATTTACTAACTGCTTAGTCAGTTGTCTTCCCCTCGATGTAGAACGGCCCCTCACTGTTTCAGGTTGCTCTAATACAAAACGCTTTTGAAATATACTCACAACTGTTTTGTTGGATAATTTATTAGTCTGTTTGGTAATTCCATCTGAATGGGGAGAGGCACAAGCAACATTCACTGCAACTGAAGCACCTACTTCTCTAATGCTTGCTGAAGTGGGTGTGTCACTAGTTGTTTCTAGTCTTTTATCAGCTTGTATACTACAAGCTGCAGTTTCATTTAAAGGTGTAGTAGGAAAATCATCCAAAGTGTCTAAGGAGGCTTTCTGTCTATTCTGAGAACTAGTAACAAAGTTTCTTGATGTAGTCTGTTCTCTTGGCCAAGAAAAAATGTTATTATTTTGAAAGTCTCCCAAATCACGTAGTAACTTATGTTTTTTTGTAGCTTGTATTCGTTCTTCCATCAACTGTACTTGATCCAGCATCTGCTGGTAAGACCCATTTAATGATGTGAAACAAACAGCATTAAGAATATTATCTTCTAACCCAATGATTTCTTCCTTCAGCTGTTTTTCATGATCCAGAAAGAAATCATTCATAAGGTTCATGTAGTCCGAGCTGAGTTTTATGTTCATTTGTTTCCACTTTCTCAACAGCTCTGGATAAGTATTTCCATATGAGGGCATTTTCAGAACTCTTAGCCCTCGGGGAACAATACCTTTATCCAAATAAGCCAGAAAACTAAAACGCTGCCATTGCAAGCGTTTAAATATACCCACTTTTCTCTCCAACAACAACAAATTCTTGTTAAAGTCTTCCACATGGCTCAATTCCATTTGTTCAGGTAATTCAAGATTTGTAGCAACATTTGTAGAAAAAACTTTTAGGAGAGGATTACTCTCATTCTCCAGCAGCAACTTTAAAGAACTCATGATGCTGCTAGAGTGGCTGCTATGGCTTCAGAAATTATCCAATGTATAAAACAGCAAAAAAAATATAAAATATTAGTCCAACCAGCTGCCAACGATAGAAATAAGCAATAAACAAACACCAAAATACGCTGAAACACACCCGTTTAATAGCAAAGCTTTCAGGTACAAACCCTTTATCAATACTCATACAGGTTACAAATAAAATCAAACATTTAAGTAGAAGCCAACAGAGCACATGGCCAGCAGCCAAAGATCATGTGATGAAAATTTGTGTTTAAAAAAATATATACATAAACTTTAAAATACAATTATTTCAGTACTGAATGTTGTAATTTCACGAATATAGGCTTTAGTGTGACAGCAACATTCAAACCAGGCATCTTGTCAGCTGAAAGTCTTAAAATCCATTCAAATTCTTTTAAATCTAATAAATTGTTAATGTCACCCCCCTCATGGATACACACACTCTATCAATAACGCGAAATCTAAACTTGTGTTGATTGCCACATAAGGATATATGCCTGTATAAGGCATTCCTATCATTCCCTCTCCGTATCTCAGACTTATGCTCAATGATACGGTTTAAGATTAATGAATATTTTAATATGACACCATAATATTACATATTATATGAATACATTTATAATTATTTTATCTTGTTATATATGACAAAATGTTTTATTATAGGATTAGGTTTCTGTATATATATTTATTTATTTATCCACAAGATGTTAGAGTATTTATATTTATATTTACCCACCTTAATAATTTAAAAAGTTTCTTTATGGTTACAATATACTATATACACACTAGAAGTAGCTATTTGTATATGGTATAGTTAATATACTTTGTAACATATATCATTTGATTGGCTGTTGTCATTCACAATACATTTTTATCACAATAAGCTTTGTATTTGTATATTCTGAGTAGATAGCAAAAACAATTATTTTATTTCTCTAATAGGTTTTTATTTAAAGGTGGTTGTATGCTAAATTTCTAGACATTTACAACCTCTTATTCATATATGATTTAAAACATCTGAATTGTCTCATACAAATTTCAACTACTGGTTTGATTTGTAATAAAATGTTATGCGACTGGCATACAGGATAGCATACACATACGTTTTTCAACAATAGGTATTACATACTTTTTAGTTTTGTTTAATTTTATAGAATATGTTGTCTTTTTAAAATTGCTTCACACACACTTTCTTATAGGAGCAACATTTCCCCTTTTAAAAGAATGACAATGTGTTTTTGTTGACTTAATTGATTAATTAGTCTTATTTGTTTCACTATATAAGGTTGATTAATTGGTTTATATTTTGTCTGAAGAAGGAGAGGCACCGACCCCTCCAAAAGCACTAATAAAACTGTATTTTATTTTATCTTATTCCTTGGATATCGCTCAGTTTGTTTCTCGCTTCTGTTGTTTTAACTAGTTTGTTGTCTTTGGTTCGTGGTTGGATAGTGCCAAAGTTCAAAATGTTGTCACTTCATAGCCTGTTACCCCTTCTTCCTCATTTAAGTTTCCTAGTAACAGTAAATATGAAAGATGCTTATCATCTCACCCCTATTCATCCAGACTTCAGGCATTTCATAAGGTTTTTACATGTCAGGATCACATTATCAGATCTGATGTCTTTCTTTAATTTGATTCAACCTTTGGGTTATTGGATCTAACCAGATCTGACCTCAGTGCCTTTAGATGCTGTGGATCCAGGGCTCTGACTCCTCCCATACTCATAATCCCTCCCTTCCATCAAATACTTTAGATCTCGTTTGCTGCCTGATCTTGAAGGTTGTGTTTTCATGGGCTCTGATATTTTAAGTATAAATAAGTACTTTTTCTTGCTGATTCCATATCTTTGGGCTGTTGCCTTTCACCTTTATCTTTGCCCATTTAGCTATATATATATATATATATATATATATATATATATATATATATATATATATATGCTTTGTATATTTATATAAATTTGCTATTTCATATACCACTATTGTTATTTTCTACAGAGTGTTTACCCATTACAGTAGACTCCCTGTTATCTGGTCTCACTGGGACCAGACCTTAGGCTGGATAAACAAATGGCTGGTTAATCAGAAAAAGCATACACAATAGCATTTATATGTTATAAATCAGCTAGAATAATAGGATTTGTGTTAGTATGCATTTTTCTATTGAAACAAGAGTTACATTGGTTAAGGGATCAGATGTCTCTGAAACATGGCCTACCCTTCTCCATCCAGACCCCATATCAATCAGTTCAGATGGCTTTGTCAGATTATGCATGGGGAGCAGTGTCCAGGGGAGTTCAAGTGCAAGGTGAATGGGGTCCTTTGGGTGCTATGCAGCACACAAACATCAAAGAAGTGTTAGCAGTGATTCAAGCCTTAAAAGGTCTTGACCATTTATGGTCTCCAGGTCCCCTTTTATTGGTCACAGAGAACACCACAGTAATGTGGTACATGAACAAAGGAAGGTGTTTCAAGGTCATACCTTCATCACCGTTTGGCAATGATAGCCTGTGAGCTAGCCTATACAGCATTCTCTGCTGCTTCAGGCCTCATGCATCCCATCAGAAAAAAATTATACTGGCAGACAGACTAAGCAGATCCTGGGCAGACCCTCGCGAGTCTAAACTCAGGATAAAGGTCTTTCAGGATTTGATCCAGATGTGAGGAACACCTCATGTAAATCTGTTCACCTTCTTTCAAAACAGACAGTTGTAAAAATTCTATTCTACGCATCCCTGGAGCCATGCTTGGAGGACAAAAGTATTCTAATTCCCTTGGATGGGAATGTTCCTTTATGCATTTTTCCCTTTCCACTGATACCCAAGGAACTTCTGAAGATTCAAAACAAATTACCAAAGATAATTGTGGTAACCTTCTTTTGGCCCCGGCAAAGTTGATTCCCTTTTTTAATAGAATTAGCCTAGAGTTATTACCATGTGCTTCCTCACACTCTGCATCTGCTCACACAGTGTCAGTGGTAACTGGTGCCACCCAACTTAAAGCAATTGCAACTAACAGCCTGTATGATTTTATTGTGATACGTTGTAGGTACTTGTTCCATGAGGATGTGCAGCAGGTAATGAAAGAGGCAAGTAAGTCTGCAATTAAAAAAAATATTACCTATACAAGTGGAAGAGGTTTTCTAGGTGTTGCCTGATACTTTAAGGCACAGTATGGAGTCTTTCTATTTGGATTTGAAATATTTCTGTGAACTATTTAATGATGGCTTATCTTAAGCATTTAGGTGCATCTAATAGTCATCCCAGGTTAGCTGGCCATGGAGCCCCTCTTATATCTCTTTTTGTCATCAAACATTTTATGAAAGGAGTGTTGCACTTGAGACCCCTCCAAAAAGCAAATTCCTCCTACTTGAGATCTTAACTTTGTTCCTGAAAATGTCACCTTATCTCCTTTTGAACCTGTTTTACTGACTGATTCAAAGTTCAGCCTTGGAAAACTATTTTTCATATTGCTCTGATACCTGCAAAGTGAGTCTGAGCTGCAGGCTCTCATGGTGGGCCAGTCTTATTTGATTTTCCACAAGGATAGGATGTTTTAGTCACTAATCCACCTTTCTTGTCAAATGCTGTTTCTGAGTTTATCTTGAATCAAACCATCAGTATCCCAGTTTTCTTTCTAGAACACAGAAAGAAGGGAGAGAAGATTCTACATATTCTGCATACCTTGGATGTGCAGAGGAGGTTCAGACATTACTGTGACAGAACTAAGTCCTTTAGCAGAAATAAACAGCTGTTTATTTCATATTCTTGGGCTACGCTTTTCTCTAAGCAAATAACTTCTTAATGGTTGCCAACTGCCATTATTTTTTGTTACTCCCACCATGCCAAATCTATTCCAGGCAAGGTTAAGGCACATCTCACTAGAGCCTTATTCTATTTTGAGGCATATTGTAAAGGAATGGACTCTAGAAGTAGTCAGGAGGAAGCAACCTGGTCCTCTGTTCATATATTTACAAACCGCTACAAACTGGATTCTTTCTCAAGTTCCATGGCAAGATTTGTGAGGACCATTTGAAGGGGCTCATGGATCCTTATCTTTCCTCCTCCCAGGAAGAGTAAATTTTGGGAATCTACCCATGTGCCACTAAGGCACAGTGAATAATGAATGTAGTACAGCTGCATAAACCCTACTTACCTGCAACCTGTAAAAGTAGGTGTTCAAACTTCACACTACTTCTGTGACAGCACCTACCCAGCATAACCCTTATTTTGCACATATATATATATATATATATATATATATATATATATATATAGGTCTACCTGAAAATGCAGAAAGACCACAATGCTGACAACGAGAACACCGACACCGGAAGATCGACAACGGAGATGATCGAAAGTTGAGAATCCCAACACTGAGAACACTGACATGTTAAGGTAAGTGTGCGATAGGGAAGGACGTTAGGGTCAGGGTGTGGGTAAGTATGTGATAGTGACGGACGTTAGGGTAGGGTGCAGTTCAGGTAAGTGTGCGATAGTGACGGATTTTAGGTTTAGAGGCAGGTTAAGTGAGTTAGGGTTAGGGTGCGGGTAAGGTAAGCATGTGATAGTGATGGACTTGAGGGTTAGGGGCGGATTAAGTGAATTAGGGTTAGGGTGCTGGTAAGGTAAGTGTGCGACAGTGACGGACCTAAGGGTTAGGGTTTGGGTTAAGGTTAGTGCATAGATAGTTGTGTATGTAAGGTTTAGTGTAGGTTTGTAAGGTTTTTGGTGTGCTTGTGTTGTGTGTTGTTTGTGTGTTTTTTGGGAAAAGTATTTGTTTTGTTGATTGTTGGGATTGTGGTTTGTCGGGCATGTGAAGTTTCGTGTTTTTGAACTTTTGGTTTTGTCGTGTCGGTTATTTCGTTGTTGGTGTTTTGGCACATCGGTGTTATCAGGTAGACCCACATAAATATATATATATATATATATATATATATATATATATATATATATATATATATATATATATATATATATAGTCTGATGGTATCCACTCTTGTTGTGTTGTTGGTTGGCTTTGGTTATTTGTGTTGGTGTTTTTTGGCCACAAATTGGTTTGTTTCAGGCAATTCTTGCTTCTGGTCTTTCTTGGTTCTTCCTAATTAGCACTAACAAGCTAAACAGCTGTTGTCCTGTGACGGGGGTTAGGCTTCCTCTGATGGGAGGAGCTTAGCCAATCCCCATCACAGAAAGTCAGAGGATGGAATTTTGAGCTCTGGAAAGCTGACAATGTAGGTTTGTGCAGTCACAGAACTAATATTTCACTCAGGCAGTGTGAAACTCAAACATCCACTGTTACATATAAGTAGGACTTATTCAACTTTACCTTCTTTTTGCCCATTCATTTCCTATTTTTCAAATGCGAACTTGTAAAAACAGGTAAACCAGATAAAACAAACAGCAGGCAACCTTGAGTCCGGAAAGCTAGCTTTGACAGGCAGAAAGCACAAAACCAAATCTCCTTTAACGCACAAGTTTAATTTTCCAAGAAAAGAGCGTTTTCGCCGTGACCCTTGTCACAGCTTCATCAGAAGGAAGATATTTTAACAGTTAAAAAGCATTCAATTATATACAAACCAACAGGAAGTGACACCAGTACATTTCCTGAAAGTATCAATTAGTCAATCAAAATCAGTATCAAATTTGCATAGGATGTAAGTGAAAATGCCACAAATAAAAGAAAATGCAGCAACTTATATACAACAACTAAAAAAGTATTAAAACTAAAATAAACAAGTCTTAAAAAATTAATTTAAAAATGACATCCATTACTTATAGCTATGGCATGTTAATCACCTTAAGTAACTCTTTAATTTCAGAATGCATGATATATTACAATTTTCATTCAGACCAGGTGGTCTGAATGCATCCAAGTTTAACTGCCATGCTAATTCTATATTTTCAAGAATAGTAGAAAATGGGCCTCCCCGGATCGATGGAGCAACCTGATCAATACCCATAAAACTAAAATTATTTCCACTATTTGTAAAGACTCGTGGTCCTTTTTGCAAGACATCAACAGTATTAGGTTTAATGCCCATTGGAACTTTTTGACAACCGATGTTATCGATCTATATACATCGATTCCACACAATGAGGCGGTTGAATGGATTCAACTGTTACTTAAAGATCTTGATGCGCCTCAAGTTGAGATTGAAGTAGTTACTGAACTGTTGAATATAGCTCTCTCTAGCAACTTCTTTACTTTTGATCAACATTTTTACCTACAAAAGTGTGGAGTAGCCATGGGTTCGCCCTGTGGGGCGAGCTTGGCCAACTTATTCGTAGCCTTTTGGGAAAATAATTTTTTATTGTCTAACCAGAACTTGGTGCAGAACGTTAAGTACTACACCAGATTCTTGGATGACATTTTTATTCTGTTTAATGGCAGCGAAGATGAGGCAAAAATCTTTGTTGATGCACTAAACAATACTACTGAATTTTTAAAGTTTACATCCAACTTCTCAAGGGTTGAAGCTGACTATTTGGATGTTAGATTAGTGAAGGACACCAACAAAGAGATTTATTTTTCCAGGATCTTTAGAAAGCCAACCTACTGCAATTCCTTCCTTCACTACAGCAGTTCCCATCCACCTAAACAAAAAAAGTCTATAGTTAAGGGGCAGCTGGTTCGTGCAGGAAGGATGTGCACTACACTAGGTGATTTCAGAAATGAATGTCAGTTTCTAAAAGAACTTTTTTTGAACCGGGGTTATCCGGTCTCTTTAGTTAATGACCTCATTGAAGAGGTTCATTCTAAACGAACTAGAGGTATATATAAACCACTACTAGACCAGGAAAACCCCGCTCAAGGTTCTATGAACAATGAATTGGTTACGCAAGACGAACTTAGTGACCATTCACAACAGGGAAGGAATTTTTCTTTGAGTTTTATTAATCAATAAAACTTAAATTCAAATGACATTTGGGCCACTATTTTAAAGAACTGGCCCCTAGTAATCAACTCTGTAAGTTTAACTGACAAGTTAGGGGTACGTCCTTTTGTTACTTACAGAAGAGGTAGTAACCTTAAAGAACTACTACAGCTAAACACTAATGCCTTTGATTTTACAAGACTCAAGGGGTCATTAAAATGTGGTTGTTGCAACATGTGTAAAGTTATGAGACCTGGTAGCTCCTTCACTATAAGGAACTCTAAGTTCCTTATTCATCATAAGTTAACTTGTGACTCGAAATCGGTAGTCTACATTGCCCTGTGCAACTGTTGTCCATCTTTTTATATTGGAAAGACTAACCGTAAACTTAAGGAAAGAGTTTACCAACACATTTATGCAATAAAGAAACCACTTTTAGAAAACGCTTTAGCCAAGCACGTAAACATCAACCCGGGTCATAATTTTAGTTTTATGGGCATTGATCAGGTTGCTCCATCGATCCGGGGAGGCCCATTTTCTACTATTCTTGAAAATATAGAATTAGCATGGCAGTTAAACTTGGATGCATTCAGACCACCTGGTCTGAATGAAAATTGTAATATATCATGCATTCTGAAATTAAAGAGTTACTTAAGGTGATTAACATGCCATAGCTATAAGTAATGGATGTCATTTTTAAATTAATTTTTTAAGACTTGTTTATTTTAGTTTTAATACTTTTTTAGTTGTTGTATATAAGTTGCTGCATTTTCTTTTATTTGTGGCATTTTCACTTACATCCTATGCAAATTTGATACTGATTTTGATTGACTAATTGATACTTTCAGGAAATGTACTGGTGTCACTTCCTGTTGGTTTGTATATAATTGAATGCTTTTTAACTGTTAAAATATCTTCCTTCTGATGAAGCTGTGACAAGGGTCACGGCGAAAACGCTCTTTTCTTGGAAAATTAAACTTGTGCGTTAAAGGAGATTTCCTATTTTTCAGACAATTCTCTTCAAAATTCTCTACCACCTCCAAAATATATTCTTGTTTGTATGCTATGTCTCGTTTATCATCTAAAATAGTATACATTTTTCCGCCTCACATTTTTACTTCTTTTTCTAAAAATCTATGCCAAGATACCACCAATTTTACTTTTTCTCTGTTCTTTTCATATATTTTTCTGTGTCCCCTGTTTTGTCCTTTCTCTTTTTCTATCTCTTTTTCCTGGCTTTGTTAAATTGCTTTACATTTCATCTTATTTCCTTTTTGTTATTATTCTCTCTACTTCTAAATATATAGATATTTGTAATTATGCTTATGCAGTATCCATCAATGTGACAAATTTGTTTAAACTGGTCTCATTGTCATATGATCTTTCCATAATATTTCCTTTAGTCTTATCATTTCCTCCTCTTTTTTAAAACATGCATTTAATTTATTTTTCCTTTTCTCTCATTTATTTCTGTCTTCCCTTCTCTAGCCCATATTGCTCTATGATCCAAAAGATATCTCATCTGTACTTCAGTTATTTATTTCATGTCTTTATAGTAAACTATATAATCAGTCTCTGTCTTAAAAATACTCATTTTTGAATCTCCACATTTTATTAATCTTCTGAACATCTTAATATATTGCATTATTTTTCCTTTTCTTTCCTAAGGTTGCAGTAAAAATCTCCTACCATTACTATTAGCATACTTATTAACACATTATTTTTTAAATCCTTCAACTATTAACATATTTATTAACACATTATTTTGTAATTTCTTCAAACAACTTTCTCTCCATATTATCAGTATATGCATAAATCAATAAAATCTTATACATATTTGTCTTATTCTCACATCCAATATCACTATCCTCCCTCATACTACTGTTATTAAATCTAGCATGCTTACTTCTTCATTTTTGTAAGAATTCCTCTTCCAAAACATGTTTAATTAACTACTGAACAAACTATTTGGACCCCTTTAATGCCTGTATTGTTTTCCATTTTTTGTCTTTGTTGCATCTGGTGTCCAGCAAGCAAAAAGTCCATTTTTAATGTTTGCTCCATTCTACAATCATCAAAGCTCTTAGCATTTCTAATGCTATTCACATTTAATCCTAAAATTCCGGTATCGTCATTTTCCTTTATTGTGTTTCCAGATCTTATTTATCTTTTTACTCTGTCTACAACCGATTTTACATTATTTTGTTCTTGTTCTTCTACTGTCTTTATTTCTTTTCTCTTCTTAATTTTCAATTCTTAAAGTCCAAATATGTTTCTTCTTTCAAATGTATAAATTCACTTCAATCCCCTGTTTATTCTCTAACTACCTCTACTATGTTTAACCTTTCCAGAGTACCCCTTCCCCCATCCCTTTCAACATCTTCTGAAGTAATATTTTCTGCTATTAGTCTTTCTTTTGAGTTTTCCTCTTCATCTACTTTTCTCTTATTCTAGAATTGAAAAGTGAAACAAGAAGTGTCCAAATTATGTACACTTTCTATAAACCAGCTTATGTTTTTTTACTGTATTTCTTACCTAACCACACTGGCCACAACATTGCTTGTTACAGTTTTGTACTAAATGATTTTCAACCCACAGAAATACATGCTTAAGGCTGGCATCAGTACTGAACAGATCCTCTGTTACCATTCACAGTTACTGCATTAGAAAAATGTTGAATTTTCCTGTCCTTAACATCCATTATTATCCACTTTTCTCAACCCCAAATTCAGACACGTCTTTCATAAAATTTTTGTAACTTCAGTATGATCATTTATTTATATACAAAAATAACTCTTATTTACAAAATTTTTACATATTTACAAATATTTACAAGTGTAGAAATATATATATATATATATATATATATATATATACACACACACACACACACACACACACACACACACACACACACACACACACACATCTGTTTACACAAGCATACTAAATTTTTATCCATATTAGACCAATACTCCTTTCTCCATAACCACAATCTGATTTACTTAATATTATTGCTAAAATCCATTTACCATTAAACATAATTTAATGTATTCCTTCATTCCATATAACCAATGTAACGTAAAATATTTTTTTATCTATTCATTTAACATATTCTTGACTTTTGTTCTTATAATATTCATATTTAATTATATCCATGTTTATTTTATCCACTTCTTTTATATCTTAATAGGGGAATTTCCTCAATGTTCTGACCAAGTTTTCTCTAGTCAATATAAGTGTCACCTTGTGTCTCTCCTTGAAAAGGAGCTATTAGTCCAGTGGGACTAACCTGGTTAACAAAGGATTAATAAATATATCTGTCTTATCTGTCTGTCTATCTACTGCTTATTGATTTATTGTTTAGAATCACAGGTGTATTAACCTTCAGTGGGCAGCACAAAAACAAAAACTAGATGAACGTGCCTTCTTTCCTAATCAAACTTCAGTCTTCTGTTTCAACTTTGTTTATCACAACACTGGCTGTAGCAAAATTCTATACTGAAGTTTAAAGAGTATAGCTAAGCAGGCTAGCATTTAAAGAGATCAATTTTCAGTTTTCCAGAAAATGAAATTAAGTTGTAGTTGGCAGGAGATAGTAAGTAATGTGCTACATTACAAAACAAAGACGCCAAGGTAATGGGATGAGGATAGCTTTTCTACTACATAGCAGGAAAAGCATTGCAGTAATAAGCATGTCTTATATGAGAGACATCATAGTTAACACAGGTTCAAGTTGCTAGCTCATTTTATGCTCCTGTAAGCAACACAGTGACATACAGCTACAGCAAGTGACTAGCCACTACAAAGAAAGGGAAGCATAACTGAACAAAGTGGCTAACAGAAAGTCCAACATGGGGTGGACACAGCAGGGGCAACCCTGCTCTGCATTTAAAATGGGGAGGAAATGGGGTAGATAGGAAAGAAGGAAAAGGAGAACAATAACCAGAGATAAATTCAAAAAGATAGCCATACTGCATGAATGGCGGGAAGAAAGGAAGTGTATATCTGGGGGGACAAGCGGCTCCCTTTTGTATATTCCACAGTAAGGAAAGAAAGAAAAAAATTGTGATTGGAAATATTGGGCAATGGATAAGGACACTTACTGCAGGGAACTCACTGGAAAGGGAAACATGTAAGATTCTGGAATGGTCAAATGCTAGTTTGGAAAGGCCTGCTGGTAATGCATCTCTACCATTCATTTCAGAAAATGCTCTACATTGTCAAGGTAGGCATTCACATTGGCATTGACCATCCTTTTAACTGATATGAAGAGACCAATGGAGACTAATCTGTTCTACTTTCAGGACAGATGCCTTAAGCATCCTGCAAACATGCAGACACATAGAAGAACAGTGTCCCCTCTTGGTCACCTCCAGCTTGAAGACTGTCTTCGCCATCCTGACCGGCAGACCTGGAGATCATTGTCATCCTGAAACTAGAAGCAGTGGCCTGCAAAGACTGCTCTTAGCAAGGTATCTGCTTATCTTCTTCCACAATTTGATTTGTGGAACAGTAACACAATGAAAAAAAATTATCTCACATATACACTACAAATACAACTGCATTTGTACAGTGGACTAGCATAAAAGTCATATGCACCTCACGACCAGGAGAGGAAATCCTGCCTTCTGTTGCACGCAGGTCTTTCAGATGATGTTCCTTTGCATCTTCAAGACAAAGCACATGTGACTAAACTTACATGTACAACATTGTACATGACAAAACACACAATAGTATAGTACCCAAAATATAAAAGCTTACAGTACACCTCTGTTTCATTCTCCTGACCCATTGCCTCCCATTGTTGGAGCAGGACAGGGTGGTGTCACTTCACATCATTATAATAATGATGGCACTTCACCCCAGTACAGGTGGTATCAGTGTCATCACTTAGCACATTTTACAGTTTATATCAAACTTCTACCATTTTCAAAGGACCATCATACTGGCCCAGCATATTTTCCTTTACATCTCTGTGCAGCAAAAATAGTAAATTCCTGTTCTCCTTAGCACAATGCACAGGAACCCTACTTTTCCAACTTGCTAGTGCAGCCATGGTCCCTTGAGAGTTCCACTCTAGATGCACCATGGCAGATACATGTGCATGGATGTGCATTTATAAATCATGTCACACAGTGGTGCTAAATATATACACCTGCCACGTACACTAGCATATAAATCACTTACGTCATGCCCACTATGACATTGGCATGTGTGGGTGGCACATTGCACAGAGTCAGCAATGCACAAACAGTAGATCTATTTGGCTTCCTTGGCATAGCCACAATGCTAACTGTACTCATTTGATATGCTATAATGTATCAGCATCATTTTGCACAACTGTGTTCAACTGTATAACTGAGATAAAGAGGAATTTGAGTAAAACTTTTCTGCAGGTGGAGAGTCACAGAGTTAGGAAAGGAGTCCCACCTGATGAAGTATCTTAAAGACAATAACAAGTCCTGCAGGGGATGTCAAGAAGAGTGATAGAGATGTCATGGTGTATGTGTAGTTGTGATACCATGACATTGGCATTATATAGAGCTATGCGCATGTGAATGGGAGGTTCTAACTGTGAACACACAAAACTGTATGCATTGCATGCCATAGTGGGTGTAGGGTTCCGTAGCTATGCGTAGAGACATGAGAACAGTACCAAATGAGGGGGTGATGCTGTGTATAGCACTAACTGCAACTGTTAAGCAACGTCTTTACTCAAGAATCAGGAACAAAGCTAACAATAATGGGTAATAAAGGCCCAAAATAATTGAAAATGTGTAAATATACTACTATAATTCTCCCCAAAAGTTAATAGAACAACAGCATGCATTTTCTGAACAATAAGAAGTAGGAAACTCAAGTGTTTTGTGTTATGATTGACTAAAATCTTCAGTCACTTGCCAGAAAATCAAAAAGTTTTATGATGCATAGGACAGAATTATGAGAAAAATTGAGGAACAGTTGGGAGGCGTGACAGGGGGTACATGGTCAAACTCATGTGCATTCCACAGTGTAACATTCCACAGTGTATTCATTGGCTGACATAGTTTATCCTCAGGTATATGGTAAGGGCATGGTACACTGAGGCAGGCAGTGTACTGAGAACTTCCCCAACCAGGGGAGGAAAGTGTCACCAAAGTCTCTATTTGCATGTGGCATGCACATCCTGGGCAAAAGTGCTGCAAAAATAATTAGTGAGAACAGATTATTCAAGGATTGGTGCAGGATGTGAAATTTATGGGGGGGGTCTTAATAGGTTTCTACAACATGAAGGGTTACTGATATATACTCCATACAAAAGAAAAGCCATAGGGCATTGTGTCAGCCCTAGGGATAGACAACCAACACATAGGTAACTCAATGAGTCTGAAGATTTTTTGATTTCACTCTCAGGCCAATGGGATTTAATCCAGCTAATTGGGTGGTACTTGTATTTTTAAACTGGTCTTGGTTACAAACATGTGTTTCTGTATTTAAAAAAAAATCAGGTTAGATATATCCATTACAATAAACTACAGCATGATTAAAGTAAGAAATTACCAAATCCCCACCTTGATATCTGTCTTTTCAGGCATATATGGTCTCCAAATGCAGTAATCTGTATGATAAAGTATATCTGTCAAGTTATTTGGAATTCCTTAGTGCAGAGGTTCCCAAAGCTGTTTTGGATGGGTTGCATTAAATATTAAACTAATAATTAAAGTCAGAGCCGATCTAGCACTAGGTGACCTAGGCAGGTGTCTTGTAAGTAACATGAGTGGAAAACTTCCATTAACACAACAGGATTTAGGACCTCCCAGGAAACCTTTTTGTTAGAAAACAGCAGGGTTTTAGGATATCACTGGAGACTTCTCTATGGAGGAGACAGCCTCAAAAACACTAGGATGTTTCTTCTAAAATAAACTTAATGTAAACCACAGAAGCCTTGATTTAGGGCTAACAAACAAGGATTTAGAGTAGAGCCAGAGATTTAAGTGCAGCAATTCAGTGTGAAGCTTTAACTGAACTGAGTCAGCAATTCAATAAGAGCAAAGATTTTAAGTGATCCAAGCCAGCAATTCAGAAAATAGCCAACATACCTCTCAACCTCTTAGTGCAAGAAATCTGGACAAAGCCTAAAATTTTGGGGGGGACAAATGCTCAAAAATAGGGACAGATTTTAAATATTGCTCTTATAAACTTAGAAAGTTGCTAGAATGATAGTTTTTTTTTATTAGCATGCATTTTCTGAATCTTATGAAGTCTGTAACTCAAATGAATTTCATTATTTAGTGACTTCAGTCCTCAGTGATTTGCCAGAAAACCACAAATTTTAAGAGGGACAGACCAAAAATATGAGGCAAAAATCTGGATTTTCTGAGAAAATCTGTACGGTTGAGAGGTATGGTAGCCAAACATGGGCGTGCGATTCAGTAAGTAGCTGTGTGTGTGTGTGTGTGTGTGTAACTGAGTAAGTAGTTCTGCATGTGTGTAATTCAGTAAGTAGCTCTGTATGTTTATGAGATTCAGTAAGCAGCTGTGTGTGTAGCTCGTGTATGTGTGTAATGCTGGTTGGTTAAGTAACTTTGCTCAGGGTCAAACCCTGAGCCTTGCCTATTAGGCAAACAAGTGTCTTAAACCTCCACACCAACTGCCAGCATACCTCTCAGCTATCCACAATGTCCACATTATTGTCTAATATTTTTGTTGTGTTCCACATATAATTTGAGGTTTTCTGGCAAATCAGTGAGGACTGATTTCACTAAATAATGTCAGACTTCATATCCTTCAGAAAATGTTTGATAACACAATATGTTTTATTCTAACAACTTTCTATATTTATATGAACAATATTTAAAACTTTCCCTATTTTGGGGCCTTTGTTCCCTCATTATTTTGCCTTTGTCCCGATTTCTTGTGCAAAGAGTTTGAGAGATATGACTGCCAGGTCTCCTTTAATTTATTTTTTTAAATCATTGAGGATTACAGTTTGCCATGTCTATCATAGTTTCCTAGATGTGTTACTTTGTGTCAGTGGTGCAGCAAGCAGTGTACTTATCTTTGCCTTTAGAAGGCAGTGGGTTCTCTTCCCACACCAGGTAGATTGATTGCTGATACTAGCGTGTAGGTGTGCTCTTCTTTGGATGACATGCCTAGTAACAGTGAACTTGTTATTGGCTTTCCAGCCCTTCCCAATTACATATCTCCAATACACCATTTTTTAAATGTGACACAGGCAATTTATTCTTTAAGGGCTGCAGACACTGAATATACAGATGTAGCACTGAAATGAAAAGCTATTTGTCAACAGCAACCTCTTCATTAGTTACAGTTCTATTTAATGTGAAATTATTGAGATGACTTTTAATTCTGCAGGAATTGTGCATATTGACTGATATTGGTGGATTATAGTGACAGCAGTCTGAGTGGCGTTTCATGTTTGAAATGTTCTGAAATGGGTAGCTTTGTCAATATTGGTTCATATATTTTGTTTCAATGCTTACTGGAAAATTTTTCAAAACTACAAAATTAAAACACACTAACAGATGGTGCTGTAATAAAAAAGGAATATAGTTGAATACAATCAGGAAGGTGAATCAAAGAATACATGCATTTATGCATGCTCCTAAAAATGTGCGTGGGGGACCCATGGTTTGAAAACACTCCAAAATACACTTAATCCACCGCTGTACAGATGCATTTCAGGTTTCGGTGAATTGGAGTTTTGTGCATACTATTTTCTTCTCTATTTCTACAATGATTGCAGATATTTGGGTTTAATTTAAAACTTTTATTTCAAATATTATAGCACAAACACTAATAGCCATTTACTAGCCAAAACAATACAGTATCATAATGAAATAATATGCACTCTGACAGGTTTGAACAATGTTTTATGGTAACTAGTGAGAAAGAGAGAGAGATAACAAGTAATGGGACACTGGAATGGCTGCTGGGTGGGGATGAATATGGTGGGCTGGCCCTGATCCATTACCCTGCCTAGAGCCCCATTTGACCATGATCTGGCTCTGATTAAAGTATGAGGATAGTTTACATGGTCCCTTTAAATCTCACAAAACACTCCATAGTGGTGGCATCTTCTTTAAGGAGGACCATGCATGCTTCACATGCATGCAAGCTGATGTGGATGTAAAATCACTCCGCACTTACAATGAATTTAAACTAGCCATGCCGAGGTAAGTATGGGTGAGTGTATGAGTGTACAAGTGTATGAGTATGTGTGTTACTTAAACTGGCATTTCATTTCTCTGTATGAGAGAGAAAAAGTGTGTGCATATGTAATTTAAACTAGCTGTTCGTATAAGAGATAAAATGTGTGTGTTATTGTGTGAGAAAGTAGGTATGTGTACAAGTGTGTGACTGTGTAAGAGCAGAGGAAAGGTAGGTGTGTGTGTGTGTGTGTGTGTGTGTGTGTGTGTGTGTGTGTGTGTGTGTGTGTGTGTGTGTGTGTGTGTGTGTGTGAGAGAGAGAGAGCAGAAAGAAGGTGTGTGTGTGTGTGTGTGTGTGTGTGTGTGTGTGTGTGTGTGTGTGTGTGTGTGTGAGAGCAGAGAGAAGGTGTGTGTGTGTGTGTGTGTGTGTGTGTGTGTGTGTGTGTGTGTGTGTGTGTGTGTGTGTGTGTGTGTGTGTGTGTGAGAGAGAGAGAGAGCAGAGAGAAGTGTGTGTGTGTGTGTGTGTGTGTGTGTGTGTGTGTGTGTGTGTGTGTGTGTGTGTGTGTTTGTGAATACTACTGCAGAAGTCCAGTTAATGGAAATATTAACCTTTGCTCTGAAATCAATGTTGTTTGGGAACTTATAACGAAGAATTCTATATAACCATTACAACTTGGCTGATGTTGTGATTGTAGAAGCGTCTTTAGTACTTTTGAGTGTCAAAGAGAAGCAGATTGTGATCTGTGAGCTCCAGCATGGCCAACGGGTCAGACTCACAGATGAGTAATAGAAATTGTGCCCTGTTTGTTTATTACCACCCACTGGGATGGAATGTAAGAGAACCGCTTGGTGTTCTCATACTGTTTAAGATGTAAAATGCTGATCTGTCCTTGGTATTTGACTTGAGCTCTTTGAAATGTGTTTATTCACTTTTGGGGATCAGTGTGATGGGCTTATTTACTTTAGGCATGCTTGATCTGGGTACACTTACACTGTTTTGGGGAAAGCTATCATTCCATAAAGGGACAATTTTGTGTTCTTTTATTGTAATGCATTTATTTGGTGTTAGTAATTTCATTATTTTGAGTTATAAAATTAAAGAATGCTGTTATAAGCAGTTAGCTCCAATGTGTGACCCAATCTGAGAATGACAGGCACATGGTAGATTAGCACATATGTTTATGAAGCCATGTAGAAGCTAGCATTTACACCTGTGGGTCATAAAGAATTACCATTTTCGAAAGTAGGTCTTGGCACATAAAAGTTTGGGAATCACTGCCTTAGTCATAATTTGCTCTTTCGCAATATGCATGCAAAAGAGGTTATGAAGGCATATCTGTGGGAGCTAACAGTGGTGTTATGTGTGCTCATCCCCAGATTACATTTTCATGGGGTCCAGCACAAATGGACAAGATCAGACTGATGCGAGCAAGGAACTTGAGGCTGACAATGATGCCAGAAATCAAATTCTGCAGTCTGATGATGCACTGGCACTGTCAGCAAAACTGCCAGGGGGGTGGTCACCCACATTCATCATTGTATAGACCCCTGTAGAGATATAGGCTGAGCTCTTGGGTTCACCAGGTCATTAAAGGCATACTGTATGTGAGAGTGCTTCACAGTCTCCACCTATTACCTACAACAACATGGCATCTGACAAGTGTACTTTCTTTGAGCTGGATGTACTTACCATAGGGAGAGATGCATGTTTATGTGTGTGTGTAGGGGGGGAGTCTATGCCGCATTGACTTCAGGACTGTCCCTGATATGGCTATAAAACTTATCAGCTATATAAATCAGTCTTCCAGGCACAGATGGCTGCTATATGGTATACACTAAATGCACAGTAATTGGGAGCATAGAGATAGGATGTACACACTTTGCTGAGGATGCTGAAGGCAAATGGTGCTTACATATGTGTATCTATGAGGCACAGTATCAATATCATCCATTCTACCTCCACACGTTGTGCAGTCCATGAGAAAGTACTTATGTGAGATGGTTAAGCACAGGCCATCTTAAGTCAGACTACAAGGACTGTTTGTCTGATACCATCAGTGTTTTCTGTGACCACACAGCCTACCACCCTGATCGTGGATGTAGTTCAGGTCATAGGAAGTATTGCTGCTTTGGCTTAGCACCATGGATGACTCATTAGGATTCACAAGAAGATTCCCATAGATCTGACCCATCCCTGTCACTTGCAGGAACATGATATGCCACCCATGGTCATGGGCAACATCCTGCTTATACACAGTGCCACTTCTCAGGCTCAACGCACAGAATTACTCATGGAGGTAGGTACACACAGTCTCATCATTCTATGCCTTTCTTAACATGAACTGTAATGTTCTCAGACACTACAAGCCAGCATAGTGGACACAGGCAATGGACATGTCATGGCAGCATTACCACTAAGGGATAAGATACCTGACTATACACAGCCACCCAGAGTATGCAACTACTGTGTTTGCCTTCTGTGATACTACCCCACATTATAATGTTGCAGTCACATGTCACTGGATCTACCCCAGTCAATGCAAGCAATGATCACTGTGCCCTACCTACCACTAATCTGTGCTATCTGCTACATAGCATGGCTAGTCTGTGCATTGCCCTGAAAAGGCTGGGTGTGACACCGCATGCACTGTTTTATTTTGTTTTGTCTGTGCCATGGCCCATAGTTGTGGGCCGGACACCTCCTCTTCCACACTGTTGCTATGTAGTGCCTCCTTCTCTGGTTCTGCTGTTATACTGTTGTTGCATGTTCTTCCCATGATTCTCTACCTTGCCATCCTGCTTCATCTACAACTGGCATTGAAGGTCCAGCCATGATGATTACCATCTGCTTCATTTGCTTTTGCAACAGTGTGTTGTCTAGCATGATGCATACAATAAATATCTTGCTGTGTATGTGTGGAGTATACTGAAGTGCTTCTTTTGAGGTGTCTCGATCTCAGAAGCATGTCTTCAGTAGCCCACATACCTGTTCCACTATGTTTCACAATTCTGCATGGAATGTGCTATGTCATTTCCTGCATGTTACCGGTTTGCAGATCAGGGTCATCACCAGTGCACTAGGTCATATCTGGCACAAATTGCAGCATGCAACAAACAAATTATATGTGGCCTGTTCCATTCATGCATAGTACCTGTGTGTATAGGTCTGTCTATCTGGCATGCATGTATCTATCAACCAGATGACCTTATGGGAAGTCTCCTAAAAGGAACAGCTGGTGTACAGCAGAGGTGTACCTGAGTGTGAATTGTGAATTACCTGGGTGGTGTACATGCACATTATAAATATTGTCCTGAGCATTACAAACCATGTAGTATTTCATGGAGTAAAACACCTTTCTATTAATATATTACAGTTCCTCTGAACCTGATAGGTCCTTGGAAGCACTTTAGGTTCAATATATGGCTTCCAGGATCTCAGAGAGACGGTCTTTGTCATAACAATCCCGCATGGCATCGGGTTTCTTTTTTTCTGTCTTGAGGACAGATATGATCCTACACATACTGTAGCATAATGTTGAAGAAATGATTTAAGATTCATAATGATGATACCTGTAATATCCACAACATCTCCTCTGTAGTTTGTTAGGAGGTCCCTTAAGCTAAAATGGTAAATCATACACAAACATTTATGCCCAGAGTAATGCAATTGATATACGATTCCCCTCAATTCCACTTGGGAATGACACTGTTTCACTAAATTCATTATCATGTCCTCACCCATATCGAAATGGTCCACAATCTGTTGGAGTTTCAGGAAGAATGTCAGATGTTGTGTGGACCTACTTTATTTGCACTGAAGTTTGTGACATGCAACATCATGATCACTGGCTCTAACAGAAGCTCCTCAAACATGCTGCTATGCTACTTCTGCTGCTGTTTTCCTGTACACAATAAATGTCGATGTTCAAGATGGATATGCACTACCACACAGTGCATCCAGTTTATGTGTCTGAATTTATCTGCCATTTTGACTTCCTTATGTGTATACTATATGCACTTGGAATTTAGTGCCTGAAGTTCCTTAATTATATGCCATTATGCAGTCATTAGCATACAAGGCATACCATGCTATTATGAAAAATGAGCGGTTGTACTGCATGTGTCTTAGAACCAACTACACCCATGCCAATTTATATTGCACAATGCACTTTGAATCCCAGCCATAGTTTTCATCATTCATCATTTTGCAGGTATTGTATCATTTACAGCCCTGCTGGTTTATGTAACTTTGTGAAATGGAAGTCCAGAAATAAAAATGTTATGCCACTTGTATATGATTATGTCATAGAACCTGTATGCCTACAAACAGATAAGAATTTTGATGTTGAGGTCAATGATCATATAATGCTAAGTTGATAAAATCATGATAATAGTTCATCCCTTTTAGGTGACATACTGGAAGTTCAAGACTTCATAGAGTGAGTCCTGATGTGATGCCTGTGCCCTGGCCCAGCAATCAAGGAGCCTTAATCCTCACCACTAACACCAGTGAGGGGCATCCATATAGGGAAAAGGATAATAAATACACACACAGTAAAGTACAATTTCCCTTAAGAGCACACAGGGATCACAGACAGTCTGGGGCTAATTTCTCCCTTTCTCTCCAGGTCCCCAATACGACTCCCTACTGGCACAGTTATAGAGTCCAGTTCTCAGCCTAGTGGGCAAGCTAAAACCTCCAGCACCCTCTCTGTCCATCCAGTGCTTCATGTCTCTGCCCAAGTAGCTGACATGCACACACTTTGAGATGAGTTATATACAATCACACAGATATTCCTGGCGAAGGCTGGCACAAGTTCTCTAGCTGTGCCCATTTTCTGCTCAGTCTAAAGGGTAGTACCAGCTGCCACCCACTAATATCAACTACTCAATGGCCCTTCTGAAAGGGTGTCCAATTATTACTGTGCAATATTATTATCGAAATGGTAAATGTGACTGAACAGTCAAGGTTTATTAGAGTGACTTGGTACAGTATCACTATATACATGCAATGTACTCTAGAGCTTAAATTAACTCTACATAAAGCAGCCACAGTTGAAAGGTTTAAAAATATTTAATAATAAATAATAAAAACATAAGACAATACTTCTTACTGCACAGTGGTAGTCAAGAGTTCAGAGATCACAGAGAAATACTTAAAATAATTCAATAGAAAAGTTCTGACATCACAAAAAACACTTAGTCTAACCTTCCTAATTCCTAGCTATTTCTAAGAGAAAACACAATTCTAAAATAAACTTACATACAGAGCAAAGCAGTGCTGGTGATGTTGGATGCCCTCAAGACAAATGGTTTGAGATCTCTGATTCTCTCTCTTTAAGTTGATAACACAGGGCTGCTTCACATGACATCATTCTTCACACTTCTCTGGTGTTCTCAGGCTAACAGAAACTACATTTACATTCTTTACAGCTGGTTAGAAACCGGAGCAATAAAGGACATTTATACGTGCAAATTCTAGCCATTAACTCTGGCCTCAAAACAATAGGCAGAAGTCTTTCATCCAGACATATCGGATCTGACTTTAAAGATCAAAGACAATCATAAAATGCTTGACTTAGCTTTCTTACAACAGAGTGCACTATTGTTACATTTTTGAAGTTTAGCATTTACCAACATTTTTTCCCATTTAAGAGGACAAGTCTGTGGCTTATATTAATATTTACAAATGACAGCATTATCTACAGAATTCTATCTGGCTAGGCTGGCAGCCATTACCTATCTTCACACCTGAATATAAGCTTCTTTAAACGCAATTCACGGGAAGTAACAGCAAACTGTAAAAGTTGCTGATATACAACCCCTTTATTCTTAATAAAACAGATAAAGTATGCAAAAGGCATAAATGCACTTTAATGCTGGAGGCAAAAATCTCTCATACAACCAAAACTAATCCTGTAGAGGTTGCCAGTGACACTTGTACCATGCTTACTAGACAGGGTAAAGACCCTACACATAAAACTACTTATGCTGAACCACTTACAGGTAACCTTCCCAAAACACTAATCGCTCCTGTGCAGTACAATCAAAGAAAGGTTCTTCAGCCATCGAGTAAATACTTTGTTAACAAACAACACCCACAGCTACACATAGTGATACTGTATCTAATGCCTCTACTGCTAAGTCCTTAAGGCAAACCATCTCACAGCCAAATGTCCTGGCGATTGGTGATTCTATAATGTGGCACACCGAAGTCCACCTAACCAGACTGAGTAAGGGGAGATTCACAATTAGCTGCTTCTCTGGGGCTAGGATACATCAAGTCACATAGGTACTTATGTCACTGAACCACAGGCACAAGTATGACTCTGTCATAGTCCATGTGGGTGTTAATGATCTGAGATGTACCTCCTTTTTTACTCTGTGAAGTGAGACATGATTAAGCTCACCGATTATGTGTCTCAGGTAGGTATGAGCTTAGCATTGAGCAGCATACTACCTTCTCCAAGGATGATGTCATGTTACCAACAGAAAATTATTGATTTTAACAATTGGCTTGGCTGAGCTTCTAATGTCATTCCAAGGGGGTACAATATCTGACAGCCTGGGAGGACATGGTTGACAAACCAGGCTGCTTTGACAGGGATGGTCTGAACTTATCTCCTCTAGGCCTTCAGATGTTGACAAAGACTTTTTCCACCCCATAGTGCCTTTTAGACAATGTTAAACGGATAAACCTCCCGATTTAACTGAACCTTTGAAGGAATATCTGAAGGTGGTACTGCTCAATGCTAGAAGTCCTAATAAGAAACTGCACTCCCTGCAAGCCTTCCTCTCCCTGGGGAGTGTAGACATCTGTGTAGTAATGGAGACATGATTTAAAGTGATGGAGAGTACCCCAGCAATGCAAGTTTGCAATGCCTTTCACACCTTTAGACCGGGTACTGCACTTAAGGGAACTAAAGGGACAGGAGTCTCACTATATATTAAACTAACCTCTCATCCAGAATAGTTAAAGTATATGACTCACTGGAACTACCACATGTGCAACTCACCATAAACAGGGTCTTGTACCATATCCTTGCAACTATAGGCCCGCCTCTGTGTCCCAGGAAGCCCAATCTACCTATCTCAATCTACTGGAGTCCCTTTCCATTCAACCTAGTATGATATTCATGGGGGATCTCAACTACCCCTCTATAGATTGGGAATCCTACACCACTTCTGATGCATAAGCCCAGCAAGTCCTAAACATTGTTAGTACCAGCATCCTGGAACGGTTAGTCCATTCTCTGACTAGGTGTACAAGTATCTTGACCTTGTACTCATGAATATGGTGGGCAGATATTCCTCACCTAATGTAATGTCTTCACTTGTCAGATTTGACCATAAAGCAGTATTACTTGAAATAAAAATTAAATCTGTGAATCCAGAGAAAGCAAAAACCTTTGGGAGTTACACCAAGGCTAACCTCTCTCCACTAAGCAAGACCTTGTTAAACCACAGACTGAAAACAACAAAAAAGGAGGTTTTGGATGTCAGGAGCTTAGATGTCAGTTCAGAACTAATGCCACTGTATACCCTGGTCTAAATTAAACCACTTCTTTGTCTAGTGTTTTATAAGTGAGAGCTGCTTTTTATTTAAAATAAAAACAAATGAAATAAAACAAAATAAAAAAAGTTTTTAATGCAAGTACTTTTTTATGTATCACTGGTCATGGTTTATCCAATTAGGAATGTATTTTATGTATGCAATGGTTATTTATACTTAATAATTTGTTGTAACATCTATTTTTAAGATTTTAGTTAATGTGTGGTACTAGCTTAAACAGTCTCCAAGGTGATTGATTGGGGGGATGGGATTAGTTAATTAAATGATTACTGTATAAAAATGAGTGGTTCTTGTGAAGAGTTGTTCTAAAGAAGTCCTGTTGTACCAAGGACAAAAAGGCTTAATAAAGTAATTTTATAGACTTAAGCTCCAAAGTCTTCACCTCCCTTTTTGTTATTCTTAAGTGATACATTGGCTAAATTCCAAGCACCCCCAAACCCAGTAAACACCATAGCATATGCTGAACTATTTACAAAATCTCTGTAGAGCCATATTGATAGCTGTATAGAGTGAACATTCCCCACTCATATTAAGAATAAGACAGGCAGATTAAAAAGACAAGCCACCCTGGCAGAATCAAAATATCAGTCAGTTATAGAACAAAAAAAATATTGGCCAAGCTTAGGTGAAACAAAGCCATACATAGTAAAAGGCCATTGACCAAGCTAAGAGAAACAGCAAACCATAAAAAATGATAAAAGTTCTTCTTGTGAAGAAAGAAGTAACCAAGGAAGCCAAATAAAACCACAGGTGTATCCACACAGCAAAAAAACTGCAATTTAATCCACAAAAAATAATAGTGAAATAAGTGCTTTCATCCCTGAAGTTCCTGAATTAACAGGGATGAAAGAGTTGATTCCCCAATTATTTTTGTGGATTAAACTGCAGTTTTTTGCAGTGTGGATGCATTTGTGGTTTTATTTGGCTTCTTTGGTTACCTGTCTCTCCACCGGAAGAAACTTTATCATTTTTCTACTCAGCTAAGAGAGTTAATTAACACTTCAAAGACCAAACTGGAAGACAAAATAGCTTCTCAAGCAAAGGATAACCACAAAGCTTTCTACAGCTATATTTCTAACTTCAGGGAAAAAATGCACAACAATGCACAGAGCTTGTTGTAAATGGCATTACCCACACTGAACTGGAGACCACTGCCAACCTTTTGCCTGACAGGTTCAGCTCAAATTTCTCCCCGCACTAACCCCCCTGATAGTCTAAAGGAAATACCACATACCATAATTCCCCCAGCCATTACTAGGGGGAGGGTAATTCATGTAGTTTCCAAGACCAAAAGCACTGCATCACTGGGCCCCAATAATATCCCAGGATGTTTAATAACTAGCATGCAATATAACCTTCCTGGTCCACTTGAATCACTTTTCAGCTGGAGCCTACAGTCAGGCTTTGTGAACAAAGATGGCTACAGTCATTTGCATTGCCCTGCACAAAGGAAGTCCAGCAACTGATCCTGGTAGCTACAGGCTCATAAGTCTTACCAACCTCACATGTAAGGTCATGAGAAGAATCATTATAGACATGATAAAAGAGGGCATAGGTAACCTGCAAATGCTGGATCCATCACAGTTTGACTTTGTTAAAGGAAGGTCATGCCTATTTAGTCTGGCGGACTTTTTTGAGAGGGTCACCAAAATACTGGATGAAGATAAGACAGTGCACACAGCTTACCATGAGATGGCAAAGCTTTTGATACAATAACCCACTCAGACATTATAGACAAGCTCAATAAGTTGGGTATCAACCCTTTTATTACCTGCTGGATGGCTAACTGGCTCATTGATAGCCATGCACTCTCCAGCCAAGACCGACCGGAATAGATGGTCAAGAGGAGAAGGTCAACACCTGCAACACACTACATGGAACACACAGCCCTCCAGAACACCCACCATCACAGCCCTCACATAAAAACACAAACCACACACCCACCTTCGAAGAGGCTCTCAACAGAAATCTACCCAAACAACAGAGACCTCCAAGGCAAAAATGCACTCAACTACCACAGCACAGCACAAACCACAAGACATATAGCTCACCTACACAGTGTGCCCCTTAACTTAAGCCCCTAAGGCAAAACAGCTTGCCCAATACAATAATAGTAGCTGACTCAATAGTGAGGCACACTGATATCCCACTCACTAGGTTGAATAAGGAGAAGGTAACAGACAGCTGACTATCAGGTGCCAGAATCTGACACATAACACACACACACTCAGGTCACTCCACAACAAGTACAAGTATGACTCTGTGTCCATGTGGGTGTGAATGACCTGAGATGCACCTCCCTAGACTACATGAAAAGAGACATGGTGGAGCTCTCGGATTATGTGACCGAGGCAGTTATGATCCTAGCCCTGAGCAGCATCCTACCATTGCCCAGAATGATACCGCAGTACAAACAAAAAATGATTCACTTCAACAATTGGCTAAGTTTCTGGTGTCATTCTAAGGCGATCCAGTATCTATCTGCTTGGGATGACATGACTGACAGACATCGATGCTTTGCCAGAGATGGCCTGCATCTGTCACCCCTGGGTTTCTGGGTACTGGCTAAGGATCTTGCTACACCCATAGTGCCTTTTTAGGCAGTGTTGCAAAAACCAAATTACCACTGCAACAGCATTAAGTACATGCAATCTGAGGGTCATGCTGCTCGATGGTAGAAGTCTAAATTTCAAGATGCACTCGCTCAAAATACTCCTCAAAATGGAGGATATCAACATTTTTGCTGTAACAGAGACCTGGTTTAAAGCAGCAGAAAGCACTCCTGCACTACCAGGCTATAACTCATTCCACACCTTTTGGCCCCAGAACATGGACCGAAGGTCCAAAGTTGGTGGTGTCTCCATATTCATAAAGGATATGCACACCTCCAGACTAGTAGCCCAGCATAACACATCTGAGATACTCCAAGTACAACTAACATTGGATAAAACGGCGATTCAGGTCGTAGCCTGCTATAGATCCCCAACCATGTCCCAAGACTCTCACTCCACATTCCTAAGCACTCTGGAAACTATTAAGATGCAACCCAACACTCTCATACTAGGTGACTTAAACTACCCCTCCATCAGCTGAGAAAACTACCCATGCATCAATGCACTGGCCCAACGCTTCCTAGAATTCATCAGTTCCAATGTCCTGGACCAGCTCATTCTTATCCTCTTTAGAGGAACCAACATCCTTGACCTGGTTATTACTAACATGGGCAACCATTGCTCTACATCAGTAGTCAATTCTGGCCTGGTTAGATCTGACCACAAACTAATCACCATGGAAATCCACATCTCACCCACACCCCCCACAAAGGTATCATGGTACCATGAAAAACTTCTCCAAAGCTGACTTTGGACTCCTAAAAATAGATGTGGCTAACTTCACGACACCCATGCCAATGGAAAATAGATGCATAACTGCCGAATCATACACCAATGCACTGTACGAGCACATACATAAATGCATGGAACTGGCCATACCCAACAGTACCAAGATGCTCTCCTCCAAAAAAAGGAAGCCAGTCTTGGTGGTCACCTGTCATTAATAAACTCTACAACAGAAGGAGGAAACTGTTGCAGAAAAAGGTGAAGTCCCAAGATTGGAAAAATTCCCTTATTAGCCTCAACAAAAAGTTGAGATCCCTCATCAAAACCTCCAAAGCCAGCTATGAAGGCAGAATTGCAGCAGACACTACAAACAACCACAAAGCCTTCTATAATTATATCAAGTATCTCCATGGCAATACCCAGATTTGCTCTGAGATACTGCACAATGGTACCTCCTATACTGAGTCAACAGATATTGCCAACATACTGGCCAACAGATTCAGTGCCATCTTTACCTCTCTCCCCACCCCAAAAGACCAATCTCAATACCGGAAGAATGCCAGGCACCCAACATTACTGCAGCACAGGTTAAAGTTGCATTGTTTAAGGCCAAAAATACAGCTTCCATGTGACCCAACAATATCCCTGGCTGTGTTCTACATGAATTACAAAGTGATCTGGAACCACATCTGTGTGTTCTGTTCACTCACAGCCTCACCTCAGGCTTTGTCCCTATTGAATGGTGCACTGCTACAGTCATCCCTCTCCATAAAGGAAGAGTGACTACAGACCCTGGAAATTATTGTCCCATTAGCCTGATGAGTCTGATATGTAAGGCTATGGAGTGCATCATCATGGACCTAATTAACAAGGATATAGGGAATTTCTAAAGTCTAGATACAAGCAATTTTGTTTTGTGAAAGGTAGATCATGCCTGCTCAACCTGGTTGACTTCTTTGAGTCAGTCACCGGAGCAGTGAATGAAGGTAAGGCAGTTCATACAGCCTACCTCAATCTGGCCAAGGCCTTTGATACCATTTCTACCTCAGGAATTATTGATAAATTCAGCAAACTAGGCATCAACCTCTATCTCATTAGGTGGGTTGCAAATTGGCTCACAGACAGAACCCACAGTGTGAAAGTAGCGGACTCCAAGCCAGACTGCTGACCAGTCATGAGTGGAGTCCCATAGGGATCGGTCCTGGTTCCTCTCCTGTTTGGCATCTACTTCTCAGACGTCCCGGCCAATACAAAGGGACTCTGGCTGACCAAATTTGCAGATGACTGCAAGCTGGGAGCCATTATTATCTCCCCACGTGATGCAGACATCCTACAAAAAGGCCTCACTGAGACCAATGACTGGTGTCAAAACCATGGCCTTAGGCTTAATGCCAAAAAATGCATAGTTATCCCCTTTGGGAAAAACTCAGTTCCCACTAATTACCACATCAATGGTAGCCCACTGAACACTGAAGATGTTATAAGAGATCTGGGGACACACTTTGACAGCAATCTCTCCTTCGTCCACCACATTGCCACTGTTGTCAGAAAGTCCTTGTGTGTGGCACATCTCATTAACAAGGGTTTTGCATCCAGGAACAAAGAGATCATCATTTCTCTCTGCTCTTCCCTCATTAGACCAATCATCGTGTATAATGCCCCATTTAGCATGTACCTCACTAGACACCTGCAACAGTTGGAGAGGCCACAAAAGTACCTCACGAAGAGGATCCTAGGCCATAAACACATGTCCTACATGGACTGACTCAAAAAACTCCTCCTATTCTGTCTCATATCATCTACTAAGAAATGGTGTCTGCTTGACTTACACAGCCATGTCTGATCCAGCTCTGTTAGAAATGCTACATCTAAAGAAATCACAATCCTTCTGCACCACTCTCTCCAGAGACCTCGACCTCATTACCACAATAGACAGAACATACTGCAGGGACAGGTTCATAACCCAGAGACTACCCATGCTCTGGAATAGACTCCCCATACATGTCAAGCAGGGCACCTCACTAGCCCTCTTCAAGCGAAATCTTGATGAGTGGATGGGTAATAGAAAGTTCACCCCAGGGATCACTCCAGTGGCTCTACTTGATAGAAGCAGTGGGAACTAATGACGGGTGGCACAATGCCAGGGCACTTCTTTGGGCTAGGTTTGTAAAGGCCCCAGGGCCATTAGCCTAGTACACACCTATGACCCTATGAACCTATGAACCTATGATAGGACCCAAGATGTCAAAATAGGTGAGGTCACCTCCTCTAAGAGGCCAGTAACTAATGGAGTCCCTGAGTGCTTGGTACCAAGCCTACTTCTTTTTGGCATGTATTTCTCTGAAATGGAAGCAATTGTTGAAGATTTACAGCTGACTAAGTTTGCAAATGATTGCAAACTGGGGGTTATAATTGATGCCCCTGCAGATACTATCATTCTTCAAGAAGGTATATCTCTGACTAAAAAATGGTGATAAAGTCATGGTCTTAAACTCAGTGCTGAAAAATGTATAATTATACCTGTTGGGAAGTCAATCATCTCAACCAATTAACATGTTGATAATATGCCCCTAGGAGTCAACCCAGTAGTCAGGGGTCTGCCACATAGACAGTAGCCTTATCTCTGACCACCATGTGGCCACAGTGTTGAGGAAATTCTTTTACGTTGCACAAATTATAAGCAAGAGCATGGCATCTAGGGCCAAAGAAGTAATTATCCCATTATACTCCATCCATATCAGACCAATCATAGAGTGCAATTCTCTCTTCGGTATGTACTTTACTAGGCATATGCATCAACTAGAGTGACTTCAGAGGTTCCTTATGCAGGGTACCTTAAAACCCCTTTCCTCTACTCATTTTCCTATAGATTGCTGAGAGGTGATCTATGCCTGCCTTACAAGGCATCCGCAAAGCCCACACTTATGAATCTCTTACATATACATACTTCAAAGAGTACCAGAAATACAAGGTCTAGGGACCTGAATTTTTTTCCTGTGACTTAAACAGAACATGCTGAAAAGACAGATATGTTCATAGGTTGGTACTAGGCTATCAGCCCTAGGACCTATACAAGCATAGCCATAACAGTTCTCCGGCTATGTGTCCCAGGGACTGCCCCGCCTGTGGAACAAACTTCCCATCCATAGTTTGTCTGTTACCCTGTTTACACTCAAACTAGACCAGTGGATAGGAAATAGGAAATTTACATCGGGACTGGTACTTATGTCCCTTATACACTGAGGTAGCTTATAAATGCCAGGCCCTGATTTGTCCTATTTAAATACTAGACATCATTATTCTATCAGGAAAGATTTGCTAGGCTTAGAAAGCCCCCCCCGGATCATTAGCCTAGTAACAATCTATGAATATTTGTATCTATGAAAAGTGTTTGTTTTGTAGTGGCCAGGCAACTCTGCACCCCAGATGTGGAAGGTTACACCCCCCATCCCTAACTGAGATCACTGCACCTCAGATAAAAGACAATTCTTCAAGATACAGCAATTTCAAATATAGTATGCACTTCACTCCCTCAGACTTACAATGGGAGCTGACATAATCTGAAATAATAAATAAAAATGTCTGAAATTATCAAATAGCTCTCAGTATTCTTCATCTCAGCTTGGCTTGGGAGTGCCTTCTGTGTGGAGTCTGCATGTCCTCCCCCGCGGTTGGGTAGCAGAAATTCTATAAAGCAACAAAAGAGAATAATAAATGTAAACACTTTACAGAAATGGTACAGTTTAGCAATTTAATTAGGTGAGTTAACAGACTTTGGTGCAATTGTTTCTTAAGGTAATGGGACTAATCTTCACCAACCTTTTTTATTCATGACCTATGCTGCAAAGATGAGTTGAAACATAAACTGATGATTTACGGTAGCAAATCATCAAGTTATTGGTTATGCATCAGTACAAATAGATGTTGAACTATGTCTGGAAATGTATACTTCTCAGTGCCCTGTACAAACCCTTTAACAACTAGTTGTGAAACAACAGATCTGAAGCAACATTATAGTATCTGTTCATAAGTGCCGGACTAGTGCTGCATAGTTTTATTGACCTCATCATATATATTCCAAGTGCAGTGTTCTGAGCTACAACAAACTTCCTTTAGGGAAGAGAGACACATTTAATTGGCTGTAAAGTTCCTCCCCAAGGCCTGCAGTGCTTTACAAGACACAGTAGCACAATACAAAATATGAATGGGCATTACATAAATAAGCAATTACAGCACTAATGAATACATAAGGGAAAACATAAAATTGCATCATGTCAGAACTCTGGAAAAGCCAACTGAAAATGAAGGTCTTTAAGACAGTGTTGAGACAAAGCTATATAGAATTCTGTCCCAATGCAATTAATAAAGCATTTTAACATCTGAAGCCACTAAAAAAAAAAAACACAAAGTTCCGTAACTGAGCTAATAAGGACTTAAGTTGTTACAAAGCAGTGAAACACAGTTTATTGGAGACGCATTCAAAATGTAGGTGTTAGACAAGTCCCATACGTTTCAGAAACCTTCCATGACCGGGATTTTTGAACCTTTTCAGGCAATGTGTGTACATACATTCCACATCCAAATGGTAATGAAGGAAGAAATAATAAAGACAATACACGTCTGTGCTTATTCCCCTAATAAAGAATTTAATTTTTTTTACTCATTATACTGTTCCATTACATAGTACAATCACTTAAAACTGAACCTTATTTTACAGAATGTATGAAATTGGTGGAGTCAGGTAGCTTCACATGGTTTCCTTGTTACTTGATATTTTACATTCACTTTCTTCTTTTTAGTGGAATTTAAAGCTTGAAATTCACTAGTTTGCTCTTTTCTTATGCCTTGTCTATCCCAAAACGCAAGTCTAAGACAATAGTCTCATGCACATAGTAGGACTTTCTGCCACCCGTCTCTTTAGTCCTCATCACACATATTTGTTTAATTTCACCATGAAGCCCAATACATTATCTTTAGAGTTAATAATTAGTGCCTCAAATTGGGATTGACATAATAGTTAAGGTGCTTACTTTGCAAACAAGAGGTACAGGGTTTGACTCTTATCAAGGAAAAGTGGTTATATGAACTGGCTGGTAATCAAATAAATGTGAGATTTCCCATTCACTAGCAGGCTCAACCTTTCCCATATCAGTGTGTAATAAGGTTGATCACATTTGTAGATAAACGAAGGTAGTCATACTGACCAGCCATTTCTCTTATCACTGGAGACAGCCAACCCAAATTAAAGGTATACAGAAAAATAAGTTATAAAATAGATACTGAACACAAACATTGTATACAACTATTTATTTCTGTGTTTGTGCTCTCCAGATTTCAGCTAGTGTTCATGTGATTTTGACTAATGAAGCCATCACAAGGAGGGATGGGTAAATGCTTAATCTAAGACAAGGCCGGTAGGTTTCCACTGTAACTTGTAGATTTTTGCCATTACACACAGCTGCTTAACAAACAGCAGTCCAAAACACTTGCTTATCAAAGTTCTCATCATAGCAGGCTCACCTCAGCTAGTGTGTAACCAAATACAAGCTCCATGTTGAACAAACACTTTACTGTACTAGCTTAGTGGGCAATAGAAGGCTGTGCTCCTCAGAAGTTTAAAAACTTGACTGCCATTGGACCAGTGAGGCAACATTACCAGCACAGGGCTGGGATGCTAGTAGTGAGTCTATTAGGTACCTGGAAAATATATAAGTATCGCATATAAGTGCTGTGGAAAACAGTGCGTATCCTTCCCATCTGATGCTTTGAAATTCCAAGACTCATATGTTTGAATCCCAGAAAAGTAAGACAATGCATGGAACTGAGAATTTAAATATCAAGTTCAGGTTCATGGTGTCTCAGAGCATTCCCTTTTCTCCAAGGTGTGGTTGTATTTTGTAAGAGCAAATGTTCAAAAGAAAAAACTTTTTTTTTCTTTGTTTTGCTGGCTGCTAGCTGCTCTACTTGTGAGATCTGTGAGTCTGTCCTTTCCTCACTGTTGTGCGATCTAAGAGTTGATATATATATATAAAATTAGCAGGGGATGTTGAGGGTGCAGGGGACCTTCTTTTGATTTTATGATTTGATCAAAATAGATATTTTTTGTTCTCTGTTTTGAGCATTTGCTATTTCATGAGGTGTACCCACCACATGTTGCTGTGGCTCAGTCTGGTTAAATGGAAAAGAAAGAAAAGAGAAAGTCCACGTTTCTAAAATGTTTAATTTCAGAATGCTTGTGGGTACACAATATTTTTTGTTCTTCCATTGTCTGTGCAGATATAGAGATTGTCTGGTTTGCCGACTCTAGAACACGCAACATATAATTGTCCATGTGAGAAGCAATCTGTGTGTAGATCTAAACCGCACAATTCTAAAGATTGGCCCTGAGCTTTGTTGATGGTGATTGCAAATGCAAATCGAATTGGGAATTGCAATCTCTTAAATTGAAATGGCATATCCATTGGAATCATAGGAATGCGAGGAATGAGGACATCTTCACCTCTGAAAGGTCCTGTCAAGATTGTTGTCTCTATGATGTTGCTCATTATTTTTTTTACTGCAAGCCACGTGCTGTTGCAAAGCTTTGGCTGGTTGATATTTCGCAACATGATAATTGGCATGCCGATTTTCAATTACAGTACATGCGGTGGCATCCCTGGCAGATTGAGTGAATTCAAAAATTCTGTTGGATAATTAACTGCTTCATCTGCTTCCACAACAGTGTTGACAGACTTGTATGTGACTGGCTCGCTTTGACATAGACGTCTTTGTTCTTGGCCGCAAGAATAGCTCGTTCAGTCAGCCAATCGTGATTCTTATAACTGGTTTGAATATTGGGAAATACGTTTTCAACCAATTCTTCTTTTGACGTCACTAAATTGCAGAAGTTATGAGGCAATGAAATTCGTCCTGAGGTCAGATCAACCCGCACCTTTCCATTCCCAATTTCCAGCAATTGATGTGAGAATATCTCAGCTGATCGATTGTTTTGAAGCTGGACATGCATATTTGTAGTTAATTTTAACATCTTTACGTGTCGCCACAAAGTAGAGTATCTCAGGCAAGCATTTATTTTGTCTGCAGGTGTCAATCGAGGACAACGAAGCAGATCTGAAGCTGCAGAACGCGATCGCCATGCTCGCAACCATGCATCCTCAAGTCTGGCTGCACGTCGCTCTGCTGCTTCCTCAGCAAGTATTTGAGACATTCTTTGTCTGTTTCACTCATTCGCTGATGCCCGTTCTTCCTCAGTCTGATTTGCAATTACTCGTCACACTGCTTCCGCTTCGCGAGTACGACGACCTAAGTTTGATCTTCTGTGAGGCATTATTTGGTTGAACTAAAGCAGATCAATTGTACTGAAATAGAAGTAAGAAAGTTATAACAAAAACATATAAAATTGCATATTTGTATACAAATATGCAATTACTTGTCACACTGCTTCCGCTCCGCGAGTACGACGACCTAAGTTTGATCTTCTGTGAGGCATTATTTGGATGAACTAAAGCAGATCAATTGCACTGAAAAATAAGTAAGAAAGTTATAACAAAAACTGATAAATATATATATATATATATATATATATATATATATATATATATAACATGGTAAAAAGGTCACACAGGCAAACCGTTCAGTAAAAATTGCAACAAAGACCTAGCAAAACTACAGTCTTCCTTGTATAATACTTTACACTGCTGTAAATGGAGTCTCATGGTTGCATGCAAATGACCCCTTAAGGACATACCAGTATTTCAGCCACATGGCTTCTGAATACCTATGACTTTTACTTTTTAATTCTTTTTGGGTACATTCAAGCTAATAAAACCAAACCCACTTAAAATCAAGGCTGATGTCAGTAAACATTAGGACACCTGCAAAATGTATGGGTGTTAGATATTTGTTTGAATGTGCACATTATCAAGCATTAATTGCCAGAACATTCAGAGTACTGAACCAGCTTTTTTGCAGGCTGCTGCTACTCCTGAGAATCTGGAATCCCTCTCCCAGTCAAGTGCAATCTTGGAGTTCAAGGAAAAACTCACGGAGTGCTGCTTCACAGGCAGTGCAAAAAAATGATTAACCACAGCAGTAAAACTTGAGTATAAAGTACGCAAATCTCTAAATCAGTCCGTAAACATCAAAGCACGACAAAATGTAGTAAAAAACACTGTATTCAAAAACAAGACAGTTGAAATACTTTCATCCTTAATAAATGGACTTCTGCATGCCTCAACGTTTATGGACAACAGTAAACAAAATTCCCAATGTTCCACCCAGTTAGAGGAAAACAGCAGCACTGGAAATAAAAAAGCTGCTGGAATAAAACAGTCAACCAAGTGGTCCCATAGACCAGAAATAGTTCGGAACTTACTCTAGATTCTTTTTAGTGCTAAAGAAAGCAAGAATTGGAGACCAGTTTTGAATCTCAGCATTCTGAACAAGTCAGTTCAGTACACCAAGTTCTGGATGGTCAGCTTTGAGAGTGTGGCAATGGGTGATCTCATCCAATTGATTTCTGATAGCAATGCACATTCTGTGGAAATCCAACATGATATCAGACAAGTTAAGCAGGTCTGTTCCAATGCCTCACGAGTGGTCACACAACATGAAAGTGGTGAAAAAGATTTTCCATCAATGTCCTCACTGCAACCTCTTTGCATCCCCCCAAACAGGTACAGCAAGTTCTTTGCACTGATTCTCCCATGGGGGAATTACTGAGAGACACTCTTCTCCATGATTGCCCCCCCCCCCCAGGTCTCCTGCACATCTTACCTCCAGCACCTGTAATCCCCAAATTCCTTCAGAAAACATCTTGACTGAAGAGCACAATCATTCTCATTGCTCCTTATTGGCCTTATCAGATTTGATTCCACTTTCTTTGTCTTCATCTGCTATGCCTACTGTGGATTTTGGATCCAGTTCCAGACCTCTTTTCTCACCCAACAGGTATGAAACACGTGGACATTTTAGGCCTAAAGTTGACCACATGGTTTCTACACTTCCGTTAATAGCCAGACAGTCGACACTGTCTTCCCCCATCTGCCACATTTTTTTACTTCCTGCAATGCTTACACTAGAAAAATTTACAGATGTAAATGGAAAATATTTGCTGCTTGGGTGCAGCAAAATGACACTGATCCCTTTTCAGTGCCAGTACCTAAAGTTCCTGAGTTTTTAGCTACAATTTTTAAGGAAGGTGCTAGTTCTTCAACTATTAAAGTATAACTTTCTGTCATTTCTAGTTTTCACATTGGAGTAAATGATTCATCTTTAGCGTCCTCCAAACTTTGTCAGACCTTTATAAGGATAACCTTTCTTCTCAGACATCCTTTTAAAGATCCCACTCAAGCATGGAATTTGAATTTGGTTTTACAGTATTTAACCCAATCCCCCTTTGAACTGTCAGTCAAATGTGAAATACAATTTTTAACCTGGAAGGCTGTCTTCTTAGTGGCCACTACCTCTGCTGTAAGAGTCTCAGAATTTCAAGCCCTATCTCCTAAGCCTTCTTATTTGATTTTTCATAAGGATAGTGTAGAATTGTGAGCAGTGTTGTACCTTTAAGATGCATTTCTAAGGACAGCGTATGCATATAAATAGCAGGCACGTGCTAGTTTCAGTGCCATTTTGAGAAGTGCAGCTAGTGTGTGAACATGTATGTGTATGATAGCTAGTTTGTTTATAAGTTAAAGTTACTTAGCCTCATTTCTTGTGTTTGTACATAATAAAGCTGCTTGAACAAGAACCCACAATGTTCATCTACTACATTCTGAGTAGATGAGCAACAGATAGGGTATCCTTATGAACCAACCTATGCATCCTTCCTAAGGTGGTATTAGAATCATATATCAATCAAACTATCAACCTTCCAGTTTTCTTTCCAAATTTCATAAACATGGCAGAGTATATGTTGCACCTGTTGGATATTCACAGACAGTTACATTTTTATCGACCTAGGACAAAAATGTTCAGGAAATCAGATCAATTATTTGTCTGCTTTTCAGATTCAAAATTGGGAAAACCATTTACTAAAGTGACTTTAGCCATATGGTTAACTGGTTGTATTTCCTTTGTTTACAAAAAATCGGATTTGTCTTTACCAAAACCTCTAAAGGGTCATTGCACCAGGTCAATGGCAACTTCTTCTGTATTTTTATGTAGATCTTCCTTGGACAATATTTGTGTAGCTGTAACTTAGGATAACCCTCATAACTTTATTGCTCATTACAAATTGGATCTGGTCTTTAGGGGAAGAGTGGCATTCAGCTCAGTGGTGCTCAGGAATATCCTTCCTTAGTGTCCGTCCAGGATTTAGGTAGCTGGTGACTCTCTCCCATTTGTTGAGGAATGAATGAAAATGACAACATCAGATAAAAAAGTTATGCACTCATCATAACATTCCATCTGTGTTGTCCAATGTCATTCTTTCTCAACTTCCATCCCTCCAATCCGCAACCATTTTGACTTCTGGAAGGATTAGAAGATGCTAAAGGAACATTATCTCAACTCCTTGTTTTTTGTTGTTTATTATATAGATTAAAAGGTCAGCAAACAAGTTCTGTGGTAAGGTAGGGCACGAGTACATTATGGGTAAGTGAGGACCTCAAGAGTTTCAGTGTTCCACGAGCTGGAAAAAGCGTCCAAGTCAGATCCCAGAGTTGGATCCAAACCCATTTGTTAAGGAACAATGAAAATGTTCAACACAGATGGAATGTTATGGTGTGTACATAATTTTTTTCTCCACCAGCTGCTCATGCACCAAATAGTCTGCCTTCCTTCACTGATTCCATGCTAGTGCTCTCCCATGCTCCCTCACCAAAACCCCTGTATCTAAACCTCCTTCTGTCTGTTGTCACCATGACTTCATCATGAACTGCAATCACAATACATTCCATATTTTCTTCTTTCATTTTACTGTCAGCATTTTCTCTCTTCTGCTACATTTTAGATCTCTCTCCTCACCATAGGAGCCCTCTGGCATCACCAATCAGTGAAAAGAGAGTAGGGGAAAGTTTCCTGGTGGCCTTGCAAAATTTCTCTTAATCAATATGATTACTGCCTCAGGTTTCTTATAAAAAGAGGTCAATGGTTTAATGGGACTAACCTGGTCCACAAAGTGTAACTAAATACTAGTTTGGTATGGGGTTAAGCCTCATAGTGAAGGCTTCCTCCTGCATTACCTTATTATAACCAGCTCTGTTGTTACCTTAGGGAAATGGTAATGCCCACACATTTAATGTATCTGCATTTAAGCACATATTTGCACTGTTGGATGTTTACTTTTACAGCATTTGCAATAATTTTATGCTGCCCTAGATTTTAAGTAAAACATTCAGCATTTTTGCACTTTGTAAAATGCTTTTCCCTTCACAGGCTCATTCCCTGAGTAAGTCTTATGAGAGGATCCTATTCATTCAGTCCATGTGGTCCAAAGGGTATGTGTCATTTCATTGAAACCCATATTGTAGAAGACTATGTGACTGAAAAATCATTTCATCGAAAACTATTTTCACAGAAAACTCATTTCACAGAAAAGTGTAGAAGTACTAGAAAATATGCAAAGGTGTAATTTCTTGTCAAAGTGGTTATTGGGGAACCAGCCTAGCAGAGCATGTGTGGATTGCAATGGTCGGCATCATGTTTTACCCCCAAATTTGTAAATTTTTGATTTTGTATGTGTGTGTGTGTGTGTGTGTGTGTGTGTGTGTGTGTGTGTGTGTGTAGCATTGTTGAATATTATTTCATCCTTGTTTGGCGCATACATGAAACAGAAGATGCAGAAGACTGAACAGGATGTGAGACTCACTCAGCCACTGGAATCAAGTTTGAAACTCATATAACAGGAACCAAAAGGGACCCATTCAATCTAGTTTTGTAAGTCTATGTATCACTTTCATTCCTCTTCTGACAGGGCAACCAGGGCAGAGGCAGAGGAAGTCCACAGAATCAGGGATATTCTGGCACTTCTCTGACAGGATGCCTCAGAATCTCTGAAGGTCTGTCTGACTACTCTTCTCTGGAGGCAGTTGGGGATCATTGTCACTCTAGTCAAACTTGTGGTTACACCTTCACACAAGATAGCTAGATAAGAGAGATCATACCTAAAGGCTATTTCATTCAATTTTTGGAAATGTTCTTCAGTCTCCTTATCCATTGCCAGATGCCCCACCTAATCAGACAAAAGCTGCTCCAAAAGAGGTTCTAGTTCTACTAACAAAAAAAGCCATCCAGGAGGTCCTAAAAGACCAGTCAGGGCCAGGACACTATTCCAAATTCCTTTTGGTTCTGAAGAAATTCAAGGACCTCAGGCCGATATTGGACTTCAACCTTCTAAACACTTACATAAAAAAGACCAATTTCAGAATAGTCACTGTGCAGTCAATTATACCCTGTCTCAGGGATAATGAGCGGATGTGCTCAGTGAATCTGCAGGATGCCTACCTTCACATAAAGATAGCAAAAGAATCCAACCATTATCTGCTGTGCCATTTGTTCTTACCATAGCTCCCAGGGTTTTTATCAAATGCATGGCTGTCATAGCAGTTTATCTATGGATTCAGGGATAAAGGATTTTCCTGTATTTAAATGACTGGTTCCTAGCTGCCCTATTGGCGGAGTCTCTGCAGAAAAACAAAGATTATCTTCTACTTCACTGCAATTTCCTAGGCATTTCTATAAACCTACCAAAATCTACCTGAACTCCCATGCAAAGGTTAGTCTGCTTGTGATGTCACTAGGATACCTCTCCTTCTATTGTTTCTCTCCCTCAGGAAATAATTCAGCTGTTGCAATCCACACTCAAAACTTTTTTGCTCACAAACCACCCTACTGCACATTAAGTACTCAAGTCATAGGTTTGATGGCTTTTTTAATTCTGATGGGAAAATTTGCTCCTTTTCAAAGAATCATGCATTTGCCCCTGCAGGCCCAGTGGTCACAAATCTGCAGTCCTCTATCCAAAAGCTTAATCATCACAGATTCTTGCAGAAAACATCTTCAGTCATGGCAACATGCCCTAGCAGTTCAGCCCAGAAAGCAATTTCAAACCCCAAGCCCAACAGTGGCAGAGACCACAGATGCAACCTCCCTTGGTTGGGGGGGGCACATTTTGAAGGGAGGATGATCTAAGGTCTTTGGCCAAGCAATGAGGCCAACCATCACATAAATCTTCTGGAGTTGGGAGTTGTCCTTCTAGTGTTGCATGGACTCCAGGATAGCGTTCAACAGGGCATGATTTCCATACAGACAGACAGACAGAGAATATGACAGAAGTTTGGATTATGAACAAAAAAGGATGAACCAGGTCCTACCTCTTATGACAGGAAACTATTAGGGTCTGGCTATGGGCAATGGCCATCCACCAGTTTTTGACTGCAAAACACATCCCTGGGGTAATTGATTGCCTCATGGACAGGCTAACAGGGATTGTCTAATGCCTTACAAGTGGTCCCATAATCCAGTGATAGCCAAGAGGAGGCTCAGTCATTTGGGCACTCCCTGCTGCAATCTGTTTGCAATCCCAAACAACACCAAGTGCAGCAGATATTTTGCCATAATCACCCTACTGGGACCAGCCACCAAGAGATGCTCTTTCTCAGCAATGGCCCCTGGGATAACCAGAGTCATTCTGAAGATTCAGAAGGACTCTCAAAAATAATTGTGATGATTCCCCTTCTGGATCAGCCAGCAGTGGCTGCCAAGGGAAATTACCACAAGTCTCTTCACACAATGAATGGATTCACATAAAATAAGGGGTCTTTGATACTTCCCATGCTCAAACGGCTGCAAGATGACTGCCTGGATAATTCAATGTTGATACTTTTTTAGTCATCGTTTCTTTTCCCTGGGGATGTGCAGTAGGTATTAAAGAAGGCAAAGTAACCTGCTAGTAGGAAATTTTATATTTTTAAACAGAAAAAAACTGATACTTGATACCACACTAAGAACCAGAGCCCATTTAGGGTTTTCTTACAACTGGTTTTGTAATATTGGTATAAGTTATTATCCTCTTGGCTTTCATATTTCTCTCTTAAGGTTCATCTTTCAAACATTTCAGCATGTCTGTCCATGGATCCTCCACTTTCATTTGGAAAAGTTAACTTTACCTCAATTTGAGCTAGTTCATCTCTTGAAGAAAGTATTACTGATTGCTCTGACATCTGCTAGAAGAGTATTTTAACTGTAAGGTCTTGGTGACTCAACCCTATTAGGTATACTATAAAGACAGGGTTTCTTTGAGTAGAAATACCTAATTTATGACAAAAATGGTTTCACAGTTTACATTAAGCTAAACCCATTCATCTCCCTGTCTTCTTTTCAGAACCAAGAAACCAGGGAAAAAGGTTCTTCATAATTTGGATAAGCATAGACAGCTTGGATATTAACTGGACAGAGTGAAACCTTTCAGGACAGCTGAACCACTGCTTATTTCCTATGAAGGTAAGACAAAAAAGAGCAACCTATGCCAAAACATACTATTTCCAAATTACTTTCTCTTGCCATTTCCTTTTATTATTTCCACCATAATGAGACACTTTCAGGCAAGGTCAAAGCCCATTCTAAGAGGACCTTGGCTTCTTCAGTGGCTTTTTATTAAGAGGAAGATTCTAGAAGCATTCTAGAAAAATCTACTTGGTCCTCTGTATATACTCTTACAAACTAGCTTCCTTTTCCAGATCTAGAGCAGAGTTTGCTAAATGGTCCTGGATTCTTATCCTTCCTCCTCCTCCCAAACTGTATAAGTGTTGGTATTCTACCCATATGTAGTCCTGGATTCTCATCTATTCTCCTCTTCCTAAACTGTATAAGGGTTGGTATTCTACCCATACATGGTCCTGGACTGTCATCCTTCCTCTGCCTCCCAAACTGTATACGTGTTGGTTTTCTACCCATACGTGGCCATGGACTCTCATCCTTCCTCCTCCTCCCAAACTGTATAAGGGTTGGTATTCTACCAATATGTAGTCCTAGACTCTCATCCTTCCTCCTCCTCCAAAACTGTATAAGTGCTGGTATTCTACCCATACATGGCCATGGACTCTCATCCTTCCTCCTCCTCCCAAACTGTATAAGGGTTGGTATTCTACCCATACATGGTCCTAGACTCTCATCCTTCCTCCTCCTCCCAAACTGTATAAGGATTGGTATTCTACCCATACATGGTCCTGGACTCTCATCCTTCCTCCTCCTCCCAAACTATATAAGTGTTGGTATTCTACCAATATGTAGTCCTAGACTCTCATCCTTCCTCCTCCTCCAAAACTGTATAAGTGCTGGTATTCTACCCATATGTGGCCATGGACTCTCATCCTTCCTCCTCCTCCCAAACTGTATAAGGGTTGGTATTCTACCCATACATGGTCCTGGACTCTCATCCTTCCTCCTTCTCCCAAACTGTATAAGCATTGGTATTCTACCCATACATGGTCCTGGACTCTCATCCTTCTTCCTTCTCACAAACTGTATAAGTGTTGATATTCTACCCTTACGTGGTCCTGGACTCTCATCCTTTCTCCTCCTCCCAAACTGTATAAGGGTTGGTATTCTACCCATACCTGGTCCTGGACTCTCATCCTTCCTCCTCCTCCCAAACTATATAAGCGTTGGTATTGTACCCGTGCATCCAAGGCTACTGCAGCAGTGATTCTGACGAACATAGTACAATAGTCTAAGTAAACTGACTATAACAATAGATGTTTGAATAAATCACTTCTGTAGTAGCAGCTCCCTGACTCACTCCCTCCATCCCCCTTTTTTGTGTTATGTTTATGTCAGGCTAAGGACATTTATATGTATTCCTATCTTTACCTTTCTTATTATTTCCATAGCCTCTGTTTTTCAATTGACAAGAAAATCATGAAGCTTTTGACACCCAAGGTGACACTTTTCTCCACTTAGGAGCTTGTGCAACCAGCAGTCTGAGCCAAGTGGAAGGAACCCTAGGCTTTGGAAAAACTGGATGGCTGTTACATTCTTGACAGGATATAACCCATACAGCTAAGGCTACTGTAGCAGTTTTTTATTGAAACATCTACTTTTAAGGTAAGTTTACTTATACAGTTGTACTTTAACTTATATCTGATGGCATATTGTGCTGGTCAAGTATTTAGCAAATAAGGATTAATAGTTTTTGCATAAGGTTTTGAGAGAAGTTTTCTCATAAGAGCCTTGCTTTCATGCAGGATGGGAAAGCAGGATGTTCAGACTTATTACATTTAAATCACTTGGTCCATTAACATTAGATGAGTACTTGAGATACCATGTTTGTTTTCCTTTAGTATTAGGCATCTGTTTCCTGTCAAACACGAGCATAAATATCACAAAAATTAACTCATTTCTTTAAACAGAGAGAAGTTTGCATACATCGACAACCATTATTACAGAGCCAATTAATACTTTGATAGTTCAGGCAAAATGAAACCTTGAAATTAATTATTAACAGTATATTTTCCTTTGCAACCTCAAACCACTTCTTTTAAGTAAGAAAACTACATGCAGAAAATACATGAAAGCAGGCAAATAGAAAGTGAGCTATATATATATATATATATATATATATATATATATATTAACAGTATTTAATTGTACTTAAAACAGTAATTTTTTTCACCCTTATTTAGCTATGACGCTGTCCACAAGCACAAGGGTAAACTCAATATATATGGACAGACTTTAATATAAGCTACCACCTGAAATTTTTCTTGGAGGTGGTAGGAAATCAAAATATGTGGAAAACCCACAAAAAGATGAGAGGAACAATAAGACTCTACACAAAAAGTGATAGGATATCAAAAGTGAACCTTGGATGCTGGAACTATGAGGCACCAAACTTACATAACAAAACCACTGTGCTGTCAATGTAAATCACTGCTAGAAAAAAATTACTGGCATGTGAGTGAAAGACATTAGTCCAAATGGGATGTGTTCATATATGTGTGTGTGTGTGTGTGTGTGTGTGTGTGTGTTTGTGAGTGTGTGTAAAATATGGCTTTGTCAGCATCATACCTTTCAATTTTGTAGAGCAAGAAATCTGGTGCATCTTTTGCATGTGTGGACAAGTGATTGTAGCTGGAAAGTTTGTTCCTACTAATACGCATAACACCAGTGAGGCAGTCCAGTTATTCATATGCAATCATTATATAAATCAATAAATGAAATATTTGAAAAAGCAATCCCACTTTTCAGTAAAAAGAACAATAAGGTATTAACACTGGAGATTTTTAACAATTCACAGTGTGTCTCCAACCAATATTATATACATGTGTTCTGATTTCACAGACATAGAAATCCTAAAGTTAGCTGCATAATTCATTTATTTTTCTGTCCAAGCTAGAAGTGAAACTCAATCTCAGTGTGCAGATGAGTATATTAAGAAGCTTGTCCTGAATACAAATAATACAGTGTTTTAAAGTCATGAATCATATTCCAGAGATGAATATAAAATATCCGGATTTAAGTCTGCTGATTCTCTTCTCTGCATTGCAAAAAAAACTTGTATAAAGCTCTCTCCCAAAAAATGATGTAGTATCTCATGGCAAGGCTCATTTACAGGTAAAATATGCGACAAACACTGAAGGAAATGTTAGCAAATGTTACAAACTTTTTCTACAGATAGAGAAGCTTAAATTAAATAATATTGTTGGTATGTTTCCCCAAAACAGCAGTTGTGCCACAATGAGTAAAACATTTTAAAAGCATGGGTTACACAGGAGAGAGAGAGAAAGATAAAAATGTATTTGCAGAAAAGTTGCAAATTAAACTCAGGCTGCCGTCTTCTGCTGAAATAAATCAGCATGATATGATTGCCTCCTTTTTAAATGCCCTAAAGTGGGGTGATATTTAGGATAATGTGAGATTTTTGCAAGACAAGTCAAAACCACTACCTTTGCAAAGAGCTGGACCTGACATTTTTGCAAAAAGAAAAAAAAAAAAAAAAAAAAGCCTATTCTTATAGAATTTGAGTTGTTTTTGTTTTATTTCACATTAAAGTGTTTCAGATATAAATAATTGTTTAATGTAACTTTTTTAGGAAACTTTAAAATACTTTTTATATCCTAAAATCTCAGGACGTTTACTAGTTTTCAGGCTGCAATTCCCTGAATGAGGACTGCATTAAATAAAGAGGGACAGGTGATTACCCTACCACAACAGCATTAGTCCAATTAGCCTGTATGCATAATTAGATACTTTAGGAGTACTGTCCATGAGTGAAATTGTTTGGAGTTTGAGAAAAAATATTTTGAATTTATAAATGTAATCTGTTCTATACCCCCTTTTACTGCTATATAACTTATTACCTTTCATCGTGCTTGCTAGATTTTGACAAAAAAAGTTTTTCTCTCTTTCTGCATGTTTGTTTGTCTGTCTCTAATTGCCACAAGCATAAGGAAAGACTATGATTTTAAGGTAAGCACTGTGTCAGACAACTGGAAGCAACTTCAGAACTTTGACCAGATGGTTTTGTGAGCATCATACCTGCCAAGTTCTTAGAGCAAGAAATCTGGATAAAGTCAAAAATAATAGTACAAAGGTCCAAAAATAGGGACAGCTTTTAAATACTGTTCTTATGAAGTCAAACATTTGCTAGAATAATAGTATCTTAATAGTGTGCATTTTCTGAAGAATATGAAGTTTAAATCTCAGGTGTCTGTCATTATATAATAACTTCAATCCTTAATGAATCGCCAGAACAGTCAAAAAATTATAAGGCAAAATCTGGATATTCTGCAAATATTTGGACATCTGAGAAGCATGGTTGGTATCACCGAATGAAAGAATACTTGCATACCTATAGAGTGAGTACCTCTGGACATCATCTGTTTGCCTGTTTGAAGATTACTGAAAGTATTTAGTGTAGGAGTGTTTCATTATCTGTAAACCTGCAGACAAATGAACAGAAGAAAAAATAAGGAAAAAAAATGGTGGATTGAGATATAAACTGAAACGATGATATGACAATGCTAGCAGTATCAGAAGCAAGCTTAAAAATTATTCTTAAAGTGTTGGGACTGAAGACCATGAAGGTCAATAATTTTGATTCTGAAATGTGTTGCAATTGTATTTTTCTCAGCAGTAAGCTTGGTTCAACTCTTGTCAGTTCATTTGCCAAATGCTAATTTAAATTGTCCTATCCCACAATGCTCCAAAAATCTTCAAGTTTAACTTGCTTATTCCTTGTAAGAGGTCTCATTCTACTCGCCTTAAGAGAACACTTAAGCAAACTAATAAAGAGCTTAAGGGAATCGCTAGAAAGCCCATAGTTGATATGAGCTGAAAATAATCATTTAAACCAAATTAACTACAAATCTTTGGCTATGTCAGGAAGTTAGCAATGTTCAGAACTAGTCCATAATAATACTGTTCACAGCTAATATCCTTGCTGATAAATTAAGTTTGAATTTTACTCACCTACAGTTATCGCTATTCCCTAGAATCCACAGTCCCAGCCACTGGCCTTTAATTTCTATTGAACAAGCCCATTCATTCCTCTCAAAAGCTAAGAACAGCTCATCTATGGACCAGATAATGTACCAGGTTGCCTAATTATCAGTGCCAAATATGGTTTAACTGAACCCCTACTTAACCTCTTTTATTCTAAGCCTGTGCACTGGTTAAATTCTTGAAGAATGGAAAACAGCTATTGTCATGCCTTTATGCAAGGTAGCCCAACCACAGATCCTGGTAGGTATAGACATAGATATTTCATATGTAAAACCATGCAACATATTATCTCAGATCTGATTATCCTGGACATTGAAAACCCATTAAACCTGGACTGTCATCAGTTCAGCTTTGTCAGTGGAAAGTCCTGCCTCTTTAACCTCATGAATATTTTTGAAAAAGTGATCAAAGCAGTGGATAGAGGTTATGAAGTACCATATCTGGACCAGGTCTAAACCTTTATTACTATGCCCCATGTAGGCATTATTCACAAACTTGCACATCTAAGAATAACTCATTATGTGTGGTGTATTTCTAACTGTTTGTTTGACAGTATTAATGTGGTTAGACTCAATGGTGCTTATGAAAGCAAAAGAGTAACCAGTGCTGTACCACAGTGCCCAGTGTTGGGTCCTGTCCTATATGACATTTATTTCTTATAGTTTACTTCAACACTTCTGAAATATGGTTATACAAGTGTTTGGATGATTCTAAACTGGAAGTTGTTATTCATTCTTCCTATGACTCATAATTGCTGCATCATATGTTAAACTTGTTAAATTTTAGAAGGACAATCGTCCCAAATTAGATGTGAACATTTATGGTTTAGTTAATTTAAACATTTCCCATGGCATATAGGTGACACAACCCAAATGTCAGACATTGTTATAATACCTTTAGGCACTATTATTAACAATTCCTTATATTTCACCATCATTTGTGTCAGAGCAATGAAGGCACTCCCTCTGTTCCTTGGTATAATGTCTATCATGTCTTCAGACTTATTGGCAATTGTGGGGGAGTATCAGTATTTTTCAAGGATATCATCACCTCATGACGGGCGGCCACGGTGGTGCAGCAGTTAGCGTTGCCACCTCACAGCAAGAGGTTCTCTGGTTCGATTCTCGGCCTGGGTGCCTTCTGTGCGGAGTCTGCATGTCCTCCCTGTGGTCACGTGGGTTTCCTCTGGGTGCTCTGGTTTCCTCCCACATCCCAAAGACATGCTGTAGGTGGATTGGACACTCTAAATTGGCCCTAAGTGTGAGTGTGTGCATGTGTGTGCCTTCTGTGGAAGGTTGGGCGCCAGGCTGGCAACTTGACACTGTAAAACTCCACTGCCAATCATGAGCGGACAGGTGATCCGCTGTGGTGACCCCTAACCAGGAAAAAGCCGAAAGAAGAAGAAGAAGAAGATCATCACCTCATGACAGATTCCTTGCAACACCACAGCTGAACTCCTAATAGTCCAAATCAGCAAAAACAAGACTAATTACCACATCATAGCTAGCTATAGAACACCCTCTATGTCTTCTTCTGAACACAGTAACTCTATTAATGGATAGCTAAAATTCCCAGTAACCCAAGACCTTTCTTCTGGGGGACTTCAACTGTCCAACAATAAACTGTCTGACTTAGAATGCCAATAGTCGACATGCCCAGTGCTACCTTGACTTTGATAAAGGCTAACTCTCTTTCACAAACAGTTAACTATCCTACTATTCTTGATATAGTCCTCATAAATATGTCCACTTCTTGTACATTCCCATAAGTATCATCATGCCTTGTTAACTTAGATCATAACTTAATGACTTTTTCCTTTAAAACTGGAGGTGCTTCCCCCCAAAAAAAATCCCTGTGTTTAGAGACTTCTCAAAAGCAAACCTTCTTCGGTTACTTGATGATTTAAATAAATTCTATTGCAATCCTCCTTTGAAGGGTCCCATTGCAAAAGCTGTTACTTAACCCTGGTTACCATGTGTCCACAGAATGCAGGAAGCCTTTTAACCATTTAATTTTTGAAGGCATCTCCTCTAGTACAAAGAAGTCTTAATTCTGCTTTGCTTGTATCTTATCAGACCCATTACTGAATATAATGCACCTTTAGACATATATTTATCTAAACATATTGCACAACTTGAGAGACCTCAGAGATTCATAACTAAAAAGATCAGTGGACTCTAATATCTTAGTTATCAGGTGAATCTGAGAGTCCATTCATTCTACTCAGGCTCTTACAGACTCCTCTGTGGAGATCTGTGTCTAGTCTTTCATGCCATGAAAGATCCTACCCTATTTAACCTCTTATTTCTTCGCAAAACTAATGCTAGCTCAAATACTTGGTAAAGAAACAAAACATTTATCAGCAGATAAAGAAGACACATTAGCATGATAAAGTCATATCCCTACATGCACCTCACCTCTTGAACAAACTTCCACTACATGTCAAGCAGAGTAGCACCCTTGCCACCTTCAACGTAAATCTAGGTAATTGGATGGGAAGCCTCAAAATGTTCAACATATTGATCACTGCTGTAGTAGCCTTAGCTATATGGGTTATATCCTGTCAAGGATATAACACCCATTCAGGTTTCAAAGCTTTAGGTCATCTTCTATTCACCCAAACTGTCATGCAGCTCAAGCTGAGCTGACTAAAAGACAAGTTTGGGGGCAAACCCCTTCAGAGCTTTACTGCCGCTGAAGAATATGCTCATCTGAGACTTTTGAGGCTTGGCGGTTGGCTTTTGTTGTTTCATTGCTGGACAGATAAACTTCCTTTGGGGAGCAAAAATCTTCTATTTTCTTATTTGTATCACTGTTTTATCACTTTCCTCTTCAGGAAAGTTATTTTAAATGTTGGAGCATTGTGTTTTAAGGACTGTCACAAGACTGTAATGTACTTTTAAATGGAGCACTTGTTTTTCCTTTTAGTTTAAAAGTGATGTAAAGTAACTGAAAACATATTTTCTGTGCAGAAAGTGTGTTTGTTTTACTTTTGTGGGGGTGGCATAGTGATTTAAAGCGCTTTGTACTTTGTTTTTCTGTCAAAAAATAACTTTTGTAGACTGGTAGTGTTTACTGGCATTTACTGCTTGTCTTCCCCAGGAAAGGGCCATCGTTTTCAGCTTGATCATGGAACACACTTCTGGTCCCACAGTTGGTCCTTCTTCCAGCCACAAAAAGAAAAATAAATAAACAAACAGCCTTTGCCACCATGGCAGGCTAGCAATTTGCATCAGCCACAGGTGGGTGACTCTGCAATGGCTATTTGTTATACCTCAGACAGCTCCTATTTTTCCCTGGATCCCTCTGGTGTAGCACCTACAGACACTATAGAACAGGGGTTCACCACATGCTCTGCAGCTAATGGGGTCCCATCAGTCGGCAAGGGAGAGCCACTCTTGTTAGTTCTATTAGAGGGAACAAGGAAAGTTACCTTGTTGTGTTAGAATGCTGCACCAATCCCTGCAGAAGCTGCTGCCGCCATTAGTAACATGGTAGGTCTCATTTTTCCTGTCAAAATGAAAAGAAAACCAAGCATGAATCTACTTTATTTGGATAGAAGTTGTTTGGTAGGTTTGACTCAGGGTTTAATTCAAACTATTGATCCTTCTTGTGAAGTAGTTTCTAGTAAAAGAAGGAGAGATATGACTTTTCCTGAAGAGATTCAAGATTCTAAACCTGAACAGGAAGGTGCAGGGATGGATACATTTTTTTCATAGGTTCATAGGTTCATACTAGGCTAGGTTATCCATTGGTCAAGATTTCTAGTCTTTGGGTGATGAATTGATGGATCTAGATTTTATATTCATCAAATCTGGGTTTGACATGGCCTTGTACTGAATAGAGCTGGAGTTCTTTCAGTCGGGCAGCAAACTTTGTGGCCCATTGTACTCAATCATTGGTCTGATGATGACAGACTACTCTTGTTTTCCCGAATTTCTGATTCAAACTCAGATGAGAGCTCAGTTTCTGATTCTCCCTATGTGAGTTTCTCTTTCTCTGAGACTATTGCTGGAATATATCAGTATTTTCAGTAGGAGAACAATGAGATTTTTCAGTCCCTCAGAAAATACTATGAGTTGTTAATTGTTACAGAAAGATTTTCCAGATCCTATACCCATTCACTTGTTCTGTCTGCTATAGAGGTATGTATTACTGCCTACAGTTTTCTGGCCAGCTTTATCCAAAAAGGCAGATAGAATGTACAAAGTTCCTCAGTCTTTTACATTTTTATACACTATTCCCAAACCTGACCCAGCATCTATAGCTCTAGCTGATCCCACTGCTGCTAAGCACGTAATCAAGTCCAGTACTACTCGTTCTGATATGGATGGGAAAATTATTGATGGGTATTGGGAAAAAGTGTATACTTTCAACTCTGGTTTTCAGATTTTGAATTGCCAGTCTCAAATGTTAAAGTTTGTTATGACAAATTGTGAAAACATGAGGTATGTTTTATCTGATGTCTCTTTTTTTGAGGAAAAATCTGCTTTAAATAACTTTCTTCTGTTGCACCAACCATGTGTGTATGAAACCCTTGATAGTTCTTTCAGGGCTATGGCCACCCATGTCTACTTTTTAAAAGAGGTTTGCATGGCTGCATTCTCAGGACTTTCCAGATAGTGTTAAAAATGAGATTTTAAAATTCACCCTTAGATAGAGATTTAGTGTTTGGTCTCTGTGCTACAGAGGTGATCAAAAAGTGTGATAACATGGGCAAGCTGATCCAGTGAATTTCTAAGACTTTTCAGCCCTCCTTTTCTAAATTATTCAAGGGATTTTCTATTTCCCCATCCAATTTTGGCAAAAAAGCACAATAAACCATCTCAATAGAACATACAAGACATTTAAGAAGAAATGACATGGGGTCCCAAAAAGAAGTCTCGAACCTGGCAAAACCAAGGAGAGACCAAAAATGTTATTTATTTTTATTATTCATTTTACATATGTTGACTGGGCTAGTCTAACTGGATATATGTCCATTTTCAGTAGAGGCCCGAGGAGATAAGCTCCAAGACAGATACATGAAAAACTTAGAAAAAAAAAATGACTAAATAGCAACATTCGTTATATACAATGCATATTCCAGGTTACAACAGAAATGTATGCGAGGACAAAAAAGAATTACTTACAGTGCAAGAATGCATTTACAATACAACATACAGGTATAATACATAAAAAGAAGAACTAAAGTCAAAAGAGAAGACAGGTTAATTGTATTAAAAAAAGGACTTCCTCAGTAGAAAGTATTTACAGAGGTTGGACACAATGTAGTTTTGGAGGGAGTCTGTATTTATAGTCAAAAATGAATATATAACAGTTCATGAGTAGTCTGGGATAGGCAGAGCTAAGTTTAAACAGATGGATAGATGCCTAGTCAGGTTTAGTACAAGGGCACAACCAGTGTGTTCTAAGGTAGAGTCTCAGTCTGTTTTTGAAGAGTGACAGAGAGGGAAGAGAGGAAAAGTCACTGTGGAGAAGATTCCAGGTTTTCCGACAGCATTGGAGAAGAGAGATTCACCAGCCTTGTTGTTAGGTTTAGAGGTGTGTAGAAGATGTTTGTGTGAGGAACGTAAGGACTTTAGATTTGTATATGGGGTGATGAGGGCAGATAGAATAGGAGTACTGGAAGGTTTATAAAGAGTTTTATGGGCAATGGTTAGTTGATGGAATTTAATCAGGTTTTGTAGTTCCAGCCATCCAAGCTGCTTTATATTTATGCAATGGTGGGTTCTGTAAGGGTTTCCTGTTGCAAATCTGGCAATGTTATTGTACAACATTTCCGGTTTGCTGAGGTTATTTTTAGATAGCTTAGTAAAAATGGGTGAGGCATAGAGGAGTGTAGAGATTAGATGAGTGTGAGCTATGGTTGTTGTGGCTGTGGAGGAAAGGAAGGGTTTAATTCTATAGAGAGAGCCAAGTTTTTTTTGACAGTTTTTATAGTATTGTTGATATGGATGTCAAAGTTCAGATTGTTATCAATGGTGATACCCAGTAGTTTGGTGGTTGGGCCTGGTGATATAATGGTACCATTGGTGGATGTAACCGAGAAATCAAAAGGAGAGGACTTGTGAGTAGGATTGAAGAGGAGGAGTTTAGTTTTTTTGGGGTTCAAAAGAACGCAACACTGTGTGAACCATTGCTCAACTGTGTGAAATACCTTCTGGGTAAGAGAGTGAAGTTCAGATGTGGATTTGACTGAGCATATAAATGTGGAGTCATCAGCATATTGTATGCATGTGGCTTGAGGGATGGCTAGATGAAGGTCATTAATAGATATGGAGAAGAGAAGAGGTCCTAGTATGGACCCTTAGGGTAGATAGAGTCTTATGCCACATTTCTGCCTGTTGTCTTTTATCTAGGTAGGACTGGAACCATTTTATGGAAAGTGCATCTAATGATAGGGATTTGAGTATGTTGATGAGAATCTGATGATTAACCATGTCAAATGCTTTGGACAGGTCAATAAATAGTACTGAGGAAAGGTTATTAAGGTTGCGTTTTTTGTTTATGCAATCTGTAAAGGAAAGGCGGGCAGTGGTAGTGCTGTGTGAGGGTCTGAAACCATGTTGACAGCTGGAAAGTAAGTTATTTTGGGTTAAGTGGTCAAGTAATTGCCTGTGGATGCATTTCTCCATGATCTTTGCCAAAGGAGAAAGAAGGGCAATGGGGTGGTAGTTGGAGAGCTCAATGGAGTGTCCCCCTTTATGGAGGAGGATAATATGAGAGACTTTCCATAAGCTAGGGATGTGACCTTTGGTAATGGTTCTATTGATCAGAATGGAAATGGGATATGCGATAGCTCTGGCTGATAGCTGTAGAAATTCAGCAGGTAGCTGGTCTGCTGAGGGAGAGCACGGTTTTAGTTTTTGTATAAGGGTTAGAATATATGTTGTTGGGACAGGTTGAAAATGAAAAGGAGGGGTGAGGTTGAGTTATAGGAAGGTAAAGTGAAGCTATTAGGTGATAGCTGACTAGCTAGTGTTTGGATAGCATTAGTAAAGAAGGTATTGAATGTACTGGCTGTATTTATGGGATTATTATGGTCAGTATTTTGAGGGTTAGGTGTGGAGGATTGACCTGGGTGGAGTAATTGGTTAATGCTAGTCCAGAATTTTTGTGGGTTGTTTTGGTTAGTTTGTTGAATTTGTAGGTAGTAATTTATTTTATCAGAAAGTATAGCTTTCTTGGTGTCATTTCTTAACTGTCTAAAGGTTTGTTGGTCAACAGGGTTTTTAATCATTCTCCATTTGGCCCAATATTTATTTCTAAGATGCACACAAGATTAAAAGACTGAATGAGTATTCAAGTGAACTTGTGACACCCAGTCTGGCCCCCTTTTTATTTCCAGAAAGTCTGAATATTCATTTTTTCTCTTTGGCAAAAGATAATTTCAGACAAATGGGTTCTGAAAATAATTCATCAAAATTACAGATGACAGTGGGAGGAAATTCCTCCTTTCCAGGGGCTCATTCTTCATTCTCCAGATTAGACTCTTTTATTTGCATTGATTCTTCATCACATGCTTCTCCAAGGAGTGATAAAACCAGTTCATCCTCCCCAGGTGGGAAAGGGTTTTTATTCAAGGATGTTCTTAGTGGCAAAGAAAGAAACTGGCTGGTAACCAGTTCTGGATCTTGTTTTCCTAAACCTGTTTGCAATAGTGCCCAAATTCAAAATGATATCACCTTACAACCTGTTACCTCTTCTTCCTCTTTCAAGTTTCCTGGTACTACCAGATTTAAAAGATGCTTGACATCACATCCTTATTCCTCCAGACGTCAGACATTACTTAAGATTTTTTTGTGTCTGGATCACATTACCAGTTATCTGATTTACTCTTTGGACTATCCACTGCACCAAGAGTGTTCACAAAGTGTCTAGCTGCAGTTGTAGCTCATTACAGGCTACAGGGTATTCAAATTTTTCCATATTTAGACCATTTGCTTATCTTTGCAGAGTCTTTCTCAAAGTCTTAGGAATCTGTCTCTCTCCCTCTCTCTTTCCCTCTCTCTCTCTCTTGGTTGAGAGATATCTTACATATGCTGGGACTCCAAGAGAACATTCAAAATTGTTTTTTTCACTTCTTCTTTCAGGTTTATGTTCTGGGATGTCAACCAGATACCTCAGGTCTCCGAGTCTTTCTTCCACAGGAAGACCTCAGGCTTTGGGTCTTATGTCATCAATGATGTTCATGATACCACTGGCGACTCCACATGAGAAAGATACAGTTGTATCTGAAATCTCATTGGTCCCAGCACCAGCACCCTTTATCTTTTCAAATCTCAGTGCTGGGGTTTGTCAGAAGTGAAATCATTTGGCGGAGACAAGAAATATCCTTAAATCTAGTTCTCCCCTTCTCCATCCCGCCCTGCTTCAAAGCAGTCAGTTGCCACAAATTTGTCAGACTTTGCTTGGGAAACAGTTTTTGGAGGAATAAAAATGTAATGGGTAGGGAACAACAAGGACACATGCAAGCACATAAATAACTAGGAGATGCTCGCCCTGATAAAGGCACCCAACTCTCTGAACCATCTTTGGTCCAAGGGACCTCTTCAAGTGGTTACAGACAATGCCATAGTCATGCGGTATATCAATGAGCAAGGGGAAACCAGGATATCCCCCCTTTACAGACTGGCCATGTTACCTCGGAAAATAACTTCATAGCACAGTCTCACTCTACAGACATCCTACATTACTTCAGATCAAAATTGTGTGGAGGACAAGCTAAGCAGGGACCAGAGCAGACCCTCAAGAATGAAAACTAAATTCAAAATTTGATCCATTTGTGGGAAATTCCTCAAGCAGACCTCTTTACCTTTACTCTGAACAATCAACTGGAAATATTCTGTTCCAGAACTCCATGTAAGAAGGCCTGATTGACAGATGCCTCTTCTTTTCCTTGGACAGGGATGTTATTGTATGCTTTTCCACCCTTTCTGCTAATATTAGGGGTACTTCTGAAGATTCTGAAGAAATCCCCCAAGATTGGTGTGGTGACTTCCTGCTGGCCCAGACAACTTTGGTTCTACTTTTTTGGGGAAATGGCCAGGCGCAATTACACAAGCTTCCACATTGATTGCCTGGGATGGCAGGGTTTTAACTCCTTTTATGCAACTGTTTACTAAGGCCATGGTGCAGGTACTGAAGGACGTAGGAAATCCTGCCATGAGAACATCACATATTAGTGAATGGAAAAGATTTTCTAGATGGTGCTAACAACATAACCAGTACCAATTTAAGGCTAGTTTTCTCTGGTTTTACAATATTTGTGTGAATTACTATCCTATGGCCTTTCTTATTCCTCTTTCAAAGTTCATTTATTAGCCATTTCAGCATGTCTGCCCATGGATCCTCCTCTTTCAATGCAGTCTCATGTCAGAATGTTTTTGAAAGGGGGGTTGCATAATAGGCCTCCAAGAAGACTAGTGTACCTCTTTGGGATCTTCATTTTGTATTAGAGAAGCTAACACTTGCACTATTTGAAGAAGCAAACCTGGCTGACTTGAAGTTCTTAATATATAAAAGAGTTTTACTGATTGCTCTGGCCTCTGCAAGAAGGGTAACTGAGTTGCAAGTACTTATAATGAGAACTAATTGAGAATTAATCCTGATTTTATGGCTAAAGTGGTATCTGAGTTTACCAACCAAACTATCAATCACCTCATTTTCTTTCCTGAATCTAAAAATGAGGGAGAAAGGATACCCCATACTTTGGATATCCACAGACAACTCAGGCACTATCATGACAGAACTAAATCTTTCAGCTCGTTGAATCAATTGTTCACTACTTGTGAGGATAAGAAGGACAATCAATGTCAAAACAGGCTATTTCCAAATGGTTGTTTAAGGCTATTACCTTTCTATGTACTCCATTATATCAAAACTATTCTAGTGAGGGTCAAGACACACTCTACCAGGGCCTTGACTTCATCTATGGCATTTTGAAAATACCTGGATTCTTGAAGCATTGTAGAAGCTACTACTTGATCCTCTGTACATAAATTTTACAACGCACTAAAAGCTTGATTCCTTCTCTAGGTTCAGATCAGGGTTTTCTAGGGCCATTTTCCAGGTGTTCCTAGACTATTCTTTTTCCACCTCCAAAATGTAGTTAGCTAGAATAATCCTGTGAATCCTGTGAATAAACCTGCTGTTGCTTTCAACTACAGGCTTGTGGCTTTATTACTTCCTGCCTCTTTGGGTGCCTGTTGTGTTTTTATTGGTTCCTGGTTCTGTGGCACCCTTTCCTTGGAGTTTTTTGGTTAGAATAATCTACCCATATAGATAAGGCTACTGCAGCAGTGATCAATATGATGAACATAGTATAGTTGTGTAAGTAAATTTACCATAACAGTAGATGTTCGAAGCAGTAGATGCTCTCTCCCTCCTTCCCCTTATTTTTTGGTGTGCTTTTAATGCTAGAGTGTGGGCATTTATTTTTTGTTGTTCCTAGCTTTGCCATTTGACAGCTCAGCCTCCCTCTGTCTTTTGGCAGAAAAGCTCTAAAAGGTTTTGCACCGAAACCTGTGTTTTAGTGAGCTCAGCTCGAGCTGCCTAACAGTCTGGGCATGTGGAAGGTGCACTGAAGCTTTGGAATGTGGCTGGATGTTATATCCTTGGCAGGATATACTCCATATAGCTAAGGCTACTGCATTAGTGATCTTTCAAACATCTACTGTTATGGTAAGTTTAATTACACAACTGTACTTTCTCCCCCAGTCTATCTTGTCTTGTCTTTCTTGAGGCTAGAGAGAAATTTTGAATTTGAGTTTTTGTTTAGGTTTGAAATGGTCTGCAGACTGATTGCCTATTACTTTTCTATGAACCTATGAGCCTATCATGTTTCAGTAGTAATTTGGAAAGTCTTCTTTTTGGCTCATCTGGTTTCTAAAGTCAAGGCTTGCAAACCCATATAATGCATCTTTTGGCAAGTGCTTTTGTAAACATACCACTCAACCTGATAGATATCATAGGTTCCTAAATAAAAATATAATGGTCCTCAAAAATCTTAGTTACCAGACAAAATGACAGCCTCCCCACCCTCTCTTCTCTCTCTCTCTCAATACTCTGTTTTGTACTGACTCCTCCATGGAGATCTGTGTCTTCATCTAGACTTTCAAGCCTTGATGGTGCTGACCCTCTGACTTTGTATTTCTTCTGAGAACAAATGGTTCCTCAAATATCCAGTTAAAGGAACTATACATTCATCAACATATGACATAGACACATTGATGACATAGACACATTGTTATTAATTGTTTCATATTCCAACATATCCTACACCTCTGGAACACATTTCCACCTCATGTTAAACAGAATATCATCCTTGCCTCCTTCAAGGTTATCCTAGATAATTGGATGGGCAACCTCAAATTCTCCCCAGTCTATTGCATATTGCCCTCTTTGAGGTTGGAGTGAGCTTTTGAGTAGGTTATTGGCTAGACTTCTAATCGTTTGCAGACTGATTGCTTTTTACTTATCTATGAAACCATGAACCTGTTTACTTCAGGATACAACCAGCTTGTTCTACATGTAATTTGTAAGACAGGCATACACATTTCTGTTTCATCTGCCATATTCCTGAGACTGATGTCTGTGGAAGGCTACTAACTGCGAGACACCTTAATTATGACCTCAAAACCACCACCTTTCCAAAGTCTGGTATGCTTATAACTTGCACGGCTGCACAACATATTAAACTAAGGACACGTCTAGTATCCAGATTTTATTTCATATTCTTTCTTATTTTTTTATTTTTTTTTTAGTTGTATTCATGGTATTTGATTATGTCTTACTGTTGAGGAAAGTAAGATGTAAAGAATGATACCATTAGCAAGATATTGTCATTGGCCATTTAATGAACATCACAGACAGTATCTGTGACGTTCTCAGTGATGAATTGTTTACTATTTGCATGTTTCATGGTTCTGCTTAGTCCATTTGGTACAGTTTGTGCTGGGATTTAAGTAAAAGTATACAAAAGTATGCATAGAATAGCACATTAGAAGCCTGAATATGAAATCTGAGAGTTCCATTACCACAAAAGCTTCAAGATGCATAAGTAGCCTTGTTTGTTTAATGACAAGTAACACACAAAGTACCCTGTGTTATATAGCTTACCCCACAACCTTACAAAGAAATGATTAATGAATATTTTGTTTAGCCTGCTAGTCCATGAAAGTTCATAGAATTGCTGCTACTACCTACACGTTGCTTGATCGTGTGCACATTGTTTCTGCATGCTGTTGTGGTATGTTTACAACAAATTAATATATTTAGCATTTATCATAAAACAAGTATTCTAGACATAAGGGTAATGACTAATAATACACTTGGTCACTGGTCAGAGAATTGTCTTTAGATACAACATGAAATAAAAGCTCAGAATGTCTTGTTAGTAACTGTATAACCTCAATTAGCTTATGTAAGTATTTCTGTTATATAGACCATTATTTTAGAGTAGGTGTTACCACATACTCTGAAATATAAGTAGACTAATGAAATAATAACTAGAAAAAGTATGTAGATATTTAATTATTACAGTGATGAATTAATGTATTATCTCAGTGTCATGATGACTGTCAGGGACATATATGCCTATGCAGTCTGTTGTTCAATGTTATAGTGTCTGGACTGTATAGATAAAGAGATTATAACAAGGAAAGTCACATAACCAGCGCTGCATATTAAGCATACTCCACAGATTAATTTCTGCAGATAATGACACTTAGTCATATATTGTTATTGAATTACTGGTTTGATGCTGTGGAAATACAAAACAACAACCAATCATGATATTTTTGCTCATGTTAAGACTACAATATACTATTACCACTTCCAGTGCTAAATTAGATTGTACCATGGTAATTTAAGTAACATTTAAGCTGTGAAACTATAAATTATGTTAAACTGTGGATTTTTATTTTAAATGTGAAATAGAATTTAATGGCTGACTATAAAAGTTGGCCAGTAGGACTGCTGTCTCTGTATAATGTATGCCATTACTATTAGCACCTAAAATATAGCAGAATTATTTCAGAGGGTTATTCATGGTTAATAAAGTTAATTAATAATAAAATTACAAATATATGATCTGGATGCAATTTGGAGAAGAAATTTACTTTTTTAACTGAAGCCTTTGCCTGCAGAGTTCCAAGCATGTATTATAAATACATGTATACATATTATTTGTATTTTATGCCATGCATGTAGCACAGGTATAGAAACAGGTGTCACTCTTTAGGTATAGTAATATATTGACATCATGAAAAGAACTCTCTCTTCACAACATCACTGTCATATTCTCAAAATTATACAGATTTTCCTTGATATGCAGTGCAGGAGTTATTGCATTTTAAAAATATCTAATCAAGCACCAGCTAATAAATGTAAGGTTGAAAGCATCTGTTTGTCCTTTAGAGCAAACTACAACTGCAGCCAACAGCAGAATTAATAACTCAAAAAGATGATTGTTGAATCTTTTTCTAAATGACTCTCCAGACCTTCAGCTGAGTTCATGAAGCAATTTTAAATTACTGCATTCATTTGACTTTAGCGTGGATTTAAATTACTGTAGGAGGTAGTGTGTGTGTGTGTGTGTGTGTGTGTGTGTGTGTGTGTGTGTGTGTGTGTGTGTGTGTGTGTGTGTGTGTGTGTGTGTGTGTGTGTGTGTGTGTGTGTGCATTTGTGTGTGTTGCTATATGCATGTGTGTGATCCCATTAAACTGCCATTTCAGTGTACTGCACACGTTCAAGTCAGTTATGATATTCTATGGAAAAAGGTAGCTCTGAGATAATTAAGACTAATGCACCTTATTACCATTAAACCTTCTGTCAATAAATAGTTGTTTTGTGGATTAGAGAAAGTACTTGTGTGCACATGGTAAATGTCTTGCTAGTTGCAGCAAAGTGCGTGGGGGGATTAATTCACAGTCTGTCCGCCATACAGAGGTAATGAGGATAATTGAAGATGTTATCAGGAGTGAATGCTTGTTATCAGAGACTGGCATTGACCTTATTATCCATGGCAATACTTCATTAATATCCATTTTTCATGGCTGCACAAAACTGTGCAGCAGCAGAATGACCTTGTGTCAGAATTAAAAATGTCATGGTTTGTAAGACTTGAAAAGAAGAAACATTTTTACATGACTTACTGCTCTAAGGATTATAGAAAATTGTGGTTTTATATGATGGTCCTAGTTATATATTCAACAAGTTAATGATGGCTTAACAGATAAAAAATTATGAAAACTGCTATCAGGAGCATTTGATAAGGTTAATAAATGCCAAAATGCAACACTAAGTTCTGTAGCTAATGTATTACTAAATGCAAATGAAAAAGTAGCAACTAAATTTAAACTTTCATGGCCCCTCTACTGGCATTCTCTCTCTCTCTCTCTCTCTCTCTCTCTCTCTCTCTCTATCTGCCACTCTCTCTCTGTCTCTCTGTGTGTCTGTCTCTTTGTCTGTCTGCACAGTGCTAAACATGAAATTGATGAAACTTGTCAAAGTTCACCCAGACTTCCATTCTATAGCCCATTCTTAGCCATATAGCACATGCAGTTATTTTCCAAATAACCACTCATTTATGTAGCATCACAAATGTTATGTGTGAGAACTTGGAATGTGGCAGGTAACTGCTCCAAGTTGATGAGGTAAAACCCCACATACTGATAGGATTTGAAACAAGAACCTATGGATACACTCACTAAGGGCATGACAAGGATGCCTTTGGCTTTTAATAGCCATACTGGAAGTCTGCACAAAACAGGAGGCTTTCAGAAAAGTGGTGTTGACCTTATTAGGACAGCTTGAATGCATATTCAGCACTGCATCATCAGAAAAAGCCAGTAGTAACTTGAGCAGCAAAGTTTAACATTTTTACTTTTAAACCTTGTTCAAAATCCATGTAGAGCACATAGAAATAATAAAATGTCAATAGATGAAAGCTGCATATTTTGGTTTAGGCATAATTCATCAGCTGCACTTATAGATCCATACTCATTGATTTGCATATTTTTCAAAGTCCCTATTGGATCCTTGGGCCTATTGCAAGTCTGCTGAGTATCAAAAATTGCAGAAAATTGCTTGGGTGATCATTTTCTGCCAGGAATGTACTGGCTGTAATTTTAGGTGGCCAGAGGATCTTATAATGGACTTCTGGAAAACTATAAACATTTTAATTCCGTATGCTTTCAGGAGAGTTGCAGTCTAGTATCTTTTAAGCAGACCACAGAAAGAGAGAGAGAGTGATAATAGAAGAAAAAGTAAGGAACGAGTGATGAGAAGGAGGTGAAATCCAACATAAGGACAGAATAAGAATGGCACATCATTTATAAAAAATACAACATATTCTTTTAGGTGAGCAGTATTAATTCTGCAACTACAAGAAGAATGTCATTGATGCAACAGATGGTACCTTCATCTTTGATACAAAAGGGTGTGGGTTCTATTCCTACTCTGTGCAGATCAATGACTGACACTGAAGTGCAGTATAAGGGGGCTGCTGCTCTCTTCAGTGTGTCATCCTTTACGTGATATGTTAGATCAAGGACCCATCTGCTTGAGCTGGTGATAGCTCAAGTAGATGTAAAAGATCCTCAGAAGGAGTAGGAGTCCTTTATTTACATGACATATTTTTACATATTTGCATTTTTACACAATTCTATACATGTTTACAAATTTGCATGTATACTACTTTACTCAAACATCCACATAATTTCTTCTTTATACATTCTATCTTTCATCTTAATGCATTTTTCTTTAAACTGGACCATCACTCTTTCTTTCATAACCACAATCTGATTTTCTTTAATATCTTTGATAAGATCCATTTCCATTGAACATAATTTCATTTAATCTCTCATTCCAAGTTACCCACATTATATAAATTACTTTTTGTTCATTCTTATCTTATATTCTTTCTTTTTATTCTTATAATATTCATATTCAATCATATCCATATTTATATTACTATTTTTTTTTAATTCTGCAAAACATTTTTTTTCACATGTTTGTTTGTCTTTTTGGCTTTTCCCGGTTAGGGTTCGCCCCAGCAAAACTCCGGTACGCTAATGATTGGCAGTAGATTTTTATGGTGCCGAGTTGCCAGCCCAATGCCCAACCTTCAGCGAAGGCACGCCCATTCATGCATGTTTTTTGAATGCCACTCGACCGCGGGGAGGACATGCAGACTCCACACAGAAGGCACTCCAGCCGAGAATCGAACAGGAGAACCTTTTGCTGTGTGGCAACAACACTATCACTGCACCACCACAGCTAAAAAAAAAATTTTCTTCACATAATTTTTCCATAATTTCTGTATTGCCTTACATTTTAGAGCAATATGTTCTATGTTTTTTTTCTTCACCACAGTATAAACATATTCTCTGAATTTTCTTTTTATAAGACATATTTGTTTTTACTGGCAACTTCTTTATTCCTAGTCTCTACATTACTACACCAATTGTTATTTCTTTTATAGTAATAATCTTTTCCAATAATATTGTACCATTATATTCTTACACCATGTTTTTCAATCTGCTTCTGTCTGATTAATATTTATTTTCCACATCTTCCATATCTTTATTTTATCTTGATAATTTTCTGTTTCTTCATTAAAACATTTTTTCTCCCATATTTATTCTTATTGTTTCCCCCAAAAGTTAAAATTTATAAACAGTCTTACTACTAATTTTTCGTTATCTTCATTTATCCACACCAATACTTTGTATAAATGTAATACATTTAGTAATCCTAATCTTCTTATTCTTTATCCATACATAATACTCCACTCTCAACTGGATTTAATGTATATCCCAATATAAAAGTAAATATGACTTTTAACACTTGTTTTTCATATATTCTTGGAATCATATACACACTTGATAAATACTCTATTTTCCCATTAATAGTGAATTTATCAAATTAGCTTCTTTTATAGGATAATCTATATGTACTCCACAGACAACAAATTTCTTTAAGTTATTGTAACAAATGTTCCCATTATGTTTCACATATTGTTTTATTATGAAAATGTATTCCCAATATTGAGATTTCTTTCATTGTTATCTCTATTCCTCCTATTTTTATCACACCCCCAAACCTTTACTTCTATCCTTATTTAATGTCATACCAGTTTATTTTAAACAATCTACTACACAAAATACAGCTTTTTCCATCCGTTAATGGTTTTTAGTAATCATAATAATATCATCTGAATATGTCATTAAAACTGGAACATCTGTTTGTGTTACATACTTTGCAGTCTTCATTTTGCTATTCACCTTACTTACTATCACATTCATAACCAAAGCAAATAATATGCCACTCATAGGACAGCTTTGTCTTATCCCATTACTCATTCCTGTTTTCTTACTTAACAAGTCATTAATGAAAATTCTTATCTTATTGTTACTGTTTGCTGCCATACAAACTTTTTAAAATTTACTACTAAAATTGTATGTATATGTTAATTCCCAAAATGCCTTATGTTCTATTGAAATAAGTACTTTATTAATATCACCTACCATAAGTTCTGCATCATTTCTTTTATTTACAATATCATCTACAATTTCTATTACTATCATTGATAATTCTTGGTATCCTTTTCCTTTCACACATATACATTTTCTACCATTATATTTTCCATCTTATTTTCCAGTCTTTGTTGAATTATCCTCATAAAAACTATGTAATGTATATTATTTAATTCTATTGGTCTAAAATTCAGTTCTTTGTATCTTCTTTTTCATCTGTTTTCCAAATAAATTGTAATATCCCACTATACAATTCCTTATAACAAAAACCTTTATGTAACCATTAATTTAAAACATAATAAATACTCTTTCTGCCATTCCATTAAAATGTTATACATTTTATACATATCTGGATATACTACTGAATCTATAGTGATCTCTTTCTCGGTTTCCTTATTTACTTGTTCTGAAAATCTTTTTTAATTTTCCACATTTTATTACACTCTTTCTTTTTATCTTTAAATGTTTCTTCCACATAATGAACTATGGATCTGATACTGTCAAATTTCATTTGTTGCTCAACTCTTGGGTTCGTATCCGATCCTTTGATCCAATTTGGCTGCTTCTATTAGCTTGCAGATCACTGAAAACTCTCAAGGTCCTCCATTTCCTATAATGTTCTAGTCTCTATCATACCTCAGATCTTGCCTACTGCCTTAGTGTTCAGACATGGCCATCGCTTTGCTTTCAAGTCTCTATCAATTTAGGTACCGTGAGTATGTTTCTATTAGTATATCTCTTTAACTTCTCACTTCTATTGCCTATTGTGCTTCCTCCCTTTTTCCACTCAGATTTCTAAAGTACTTTTGTACTTTTTTTTTTATACCATTGTTGGTATTTTTCAGATGTTTTGTCTGCTATAATACCATTGTTGATATATTATATCTATATGTTTAAAAATTTCTGCCTTGTTCTCTTTCACCTGATATAATGTCTGAGAAGTCCTTGGGTATACAATTCCTTTACAAGACCATATTCCAAATGCTTGTATTGCCAAGGCCCATCACACCTTGACATTACATGTGATATCAGTAAGGGTTTTAACCTAGGGCTATTATAGATAGAAAAACAAATTGATACTCAGAAGCTTGCAGCCTTGTAAATCTACAGTTTCATCAGCATCATCTGGGGCTCAAACTCCTAAAAAAATAGAGAAGAAGGATTCTAGGAAGCATACCCCAGTGTCAACTACTTCTTTGGCTCTAGGTATGAAACCTCCTTAAAAACTGGCTAAGACTTCAGTTCCAATCCTATTGTATCTGAAAATTATAACTGAAAAGTGTCCTCAGATCCAATCACCACTCTTGGCCCCAGATCAAGTTAACAGAATACCTCCCCCCTTCTTGGAATGGTCTCTTTGGTATCATCATTCAAGACCTTTGTTGAAAGTATCTTTAACACATTCTTCCAAAAGTTTGACTGAAACTGACATGGACAGGATTATGAGCAAGTTCCTCTCGAGACAGATACAAATTGGGGTCCTCCTTACTCTGACCCCATTAGGTCCAGAGACACCTATTAGTACACAACTGCCTGGCTATCCCCTTTTCCTTTCCAACCTCTGGTATTGGAGTTTGTCAGATCTAAAAGTTCCAGAGCCATTCACGTCATATCCAAAGATACTGGTATCTTTGATTCCTGTGGCATCTCTGAGTGGACTGGCTCCAAATGCCTTAGAGCTGGATGAGTCTCAGAGCTGACACAAGTGCTCATCAGCAGTTGAATTCTGCTCACTGCACACTTGGACAACTCTGCAGTTCATGGCTACCACCCCACCCATACAGTCTAGGAAGGAATCAGTACTGTAAAACTAAACCGAGAATATATCCTTTGAGCCTGAAGAGCAGGGTCAGTCCACCCAGGCATTCTACATCACACATGGGCAACTCTGCAGTCCATGGCTACCACCTCACCCATACAGTCTAGGAAGGAATCAGTACTGCAAAACTAAACCAAGGATGTACCCTTTGAGCCTGAAGCACAGGCACACTCAGGAAACTCTGCAGTCCATGGCTACCACCCTACCATACAGTCTAGGAAGGAATCAGGACTGCAAAACTAAACCAAGGATATACCTTTTGAGCCTGAAGAGCAGGATCAGTCCACCCAGGTATTCTACATGCATGTATTATGATAGTGAAGCTTTAACATTAGCTGTGTTACTTAGTAGTTCTCAGTGTGCTGTTTGAGCCTTGTGTCCCCACCCTCCACCAGATTGTGTAGTAATCCTAACTGTCCACTAGACTCTATACACTTAGTTCAGGTCCGTCCTATTCTCTGTGATTAACATATAACCCTCAAGCAGCCCTTTCAGTGCTGTTTGCATTAGTTTTGTATCACTTGAGCCCCACCTGTTTATTTGTATCTCTATACATTGCCCTTCATTGCTAATATATCTCCCTACTCTAATCTGTGCATAAACTGGCTACTAATAAGCAAGTCAATGTGGAGACATACTCCTAACCTTAATAAATGCTGATGTCTCTTCTCTCCTTCACTTTACATGTAGAGTTTTTTATTGCTACTCACCCCCTCTGAGGCCTTCACTGATAGTTTTCCACTGCTTGCCTCTCTGGTTTGGCTGGTTTCTTTGCATTGCACCTGGTTCACACTCTCTTTGCTACCCTCCCCACCCCAGTACTAAGTCTATATTAGATTCCTGCTGTTTATGGAACCTTCTTTAAATTACTAGTCTCCCATCTGGACACAAGGGATTTAAGCCCGACTCCGTTCACACCATGCTATGCATGAAATCACTTCACGACCCACCCTGCCCCATAATCCCACCTGTCCCCACTACATCTAGATTTATTCTAGGCACTAATCCCTCCCAATAACCAGCAACCCATCAGAACAATATTAGTAACCTATCTCCTCTGCCACCCACAGTATCCCACCCACTTCCAATCTAACTGCTCATCTGACACAGTCTTGCTACTACCTAATGTGCTTACACTCCTTACCTGCACTCTTCTTGCATACCTTACATCCTACCAGAACTCCATAATAGACAAACCCTACCACTATCACTGCACCTGTACTCTCACTTCTATCTATCACCCACCTACTAATTACACTTGTCATACCATCACAATCTCTATCCCAATACACCCACCATACTACCAGTCACCTGTTACATTCAAACAAAAAATATAATATAATATAAAATATGACAGGTTAATTACCAGATTTATAAAACTTACGTTTAGTTCCCTATCTAAATTATTCCTCAGTGGTGATATCTAACCCTGGTCCTACCATTACCAACTCCTCACCTAAAAATCTGCCTATTAGCTGCTTCTTCTCACAACTAACATCCAAAAGCAAGTCATCTGACCTCCTGTTCATGTGTCTAAATATCAGAAGTATAACTAATAAAACCCATGACCTAAATGCCAACATAGACTTATACTCTCCTGATATTCTCATCCTGACTGAAAGCTGGCTCAAACCTCACATCGAAAGTGAGGAAATACTGCCAACAAGTTATAACATTCTTCGAGTAGATAGACAATCTAAGAAAGGGGGTGGTGTGACGCTAATATTTGAACACCACTTCAACCTCCAGATCCTAAACACATCTGCCCCCCACATTGGAAATGAAAAAAATCCTATATGCCAACCTCAAACTAAACCCAAATAAAACAATCAACATCATAGGATGCTATTTCCCATCTGGCCAAAACATCCCACCCCTGGAAAACTTCCTGAACTGGGCTAACCATTCTCTACCCCAGGAAACCATAATCATAGGTGATTTTAATATCAACTGGCTATCTTGTAGTAACAATCATCCAGCCCAGCACCTAAACCTTCATGGTTTCTCTCAACTAATACTATCACCTACCCGGAAAAATAAAAACTCTAACAAGCATACTACTCTTGACTGGATATTAGTCAATAAAAACCCTCACTCATACTTAGCTAGCTGTTTACCAGACAGCCTCAGTGACCACACTCCAACATTTCTTCTGAGACACCACTTAAATTGTGCTAAACCCATTATCTATAGGCAAATCCGAAATAGGGTAAACTTTAACCCTCTCTCCTTTATCTCATCCCTTCAAAAATGTGATTGGACACCACCAAAGTACCTCAATCTGGATGAAGCCGTCCACTTCTTCAATAGCACCTTCCTAAACACCCTAAACACACATGACCCATACGAAATGCCAGAATCAAAACACAGTACTCCTCTTGGTTACAAAAAAGCACCAGGGCACTAATGAAAATCAGAGATAAGGCCTGGGAGCACTGGCATTTAACAAAAAAACCCTCCTCTAGACAGTCATTCCTAGAGTTGCGCAAAAAGATCAAAAAGCAAATAAAAGAAGATAAACCCAAAAATTATCAGTCTTCCCTAAACCCCTCCCATCACAACCCTAAGCAGTTCTGGTCCACAATAAACTCCATTCTCCACCCAGGTAAAGTAGGTACCCACCCTGCCTACCACTCCACTTTCCTCCAGCAGTATTGCTGACTCATTGAATAAACACTACTGAAACCATTCTGTCTTCTACCCACCATCTCTACATTAAAACTAAATACTCTGCCCACAGTATTTTTCTTTTTCATCAGTGCCTACCTCCTATATAAAAAAAACTTCTATTGAAACTTAAGCTTACAAGACTTGCAGCTTACAATCTCCCCTCTGAATACCTAAAGATAGCAGCAGAATCCCTAGCTTATCCAGTCTCTATCATAATTAATTGGTCCTTATCAGAAAGCTATGTTCCCCACACTGTGGAAAATATCCCACATCATTCCCCTCCATAAAGGTGGCTCCTCCACTGAACTTTCCAATTACCGCCCCATAGGCATTCTTTCTCCACTTTGCAAGATACTTGAGAAATGCATCCATTCTCAAGTCTTAGGCTACCTCTTAGCTAATAATCTCCTCTCTAGTACCCAGCATGGTGTCAGGCCATATCACAGCACTACTGCCACCTTGCTCTCTTTCACTAATGCTATCCTTCATCATAAAAATAATGGCCTGTTCTCCTCTGCTATATTTCTGGATCTATCCAAGGCTTTTGACATGGCCTCACACAAACTACAAATCTCTGTTCTCACTTATCTAGCCTTTTCCCAGTCAGCTACTGATTGGTTTCACAGCTATCTAACTGGCCGCCAACAATCAGTTGTCTGTCATAATGACCTATCTCCTCGACTTCCTGTAACACTCAGTGTTCCCCAAAGCTCCATCCTTTGTATCCTACTATTCTCACTCTTCACCAATGATCTATTCACAGCCACCAAGCATGCTTCTCTTATACAGTATGCAGATGACTGCACCCTCATCGGATCAGCCCCAACTATACCTGAACTCCATAAGATCACACAGGAAGCCTTTTCATCTGTAGAAAACTGGCTATCTAATGCCCAGTTATTACTCAATCCGAGCAAGACTAAACTCTTTATCTTCCAGTGCACTAAATCTAACTCAATTATCCCCCACTTTAATATTCGAGCCAAAGACAATACTGTCATCTCCCCCAACACAACACAGCAAACTACTTGGTGTTGAGACTGATAACGATCTCAGATTGACATTCACATTTCTCTTACCATAAAAAAAGTTCACAAAAAACTAGGCGCATTGTACAGAAACAAACAATTCCTCACCAAGATAGCCAGAATTTCTGCTGCCAATCCCTACCTAATCTCTACTTTACTCTACGCCTCTCCTATACTTACCTACCTTAGACAAAGTCCTAAACAAGCTCAAGGCTTGCTACAATAAAATTGCTAAATTTGCCAATGTTGCATCTTATCGCAGCCACCACTGTATCTCACTTAGAGAACTTGACTGGCTTGAACTCCCTCAACTTCTTCATATGAATCAACTCTCCCTTAACAAGTTAGTAAACCATCCTCTTAAAGTCCCATCCCTTCAAAACCTTCTCTAGCCCTATTGCTCCACTAGACTTCTACCCTCCAGCAGCAAAAAATCTACTTCAGTGACCAAACCCAAGAACTCAGCGGGAGAAGCACTATTCTCCTGCGTCATATCCAGATTATGGAACAATCTCCTCCCCTATATAACCACACTACCTTCTTGCAATCACTTCCAGACTGCATTAAAAACTCACTTAAAAAGTCTCTGGTTATGCCAATTCACCAATCCTGACTAGTAACCCTCCTTTTACCTCCCCTCCCCTTCCTCTCCCCTCCCCTAGCCACAGTGCCTCACACTGTCTGATCATTGCATTCCTTCCTCTGCAGGCTCTGGCTCACCCTTTACCCTCCCCTTCCCTCCTCACTCATTCTCTCAGACCTGTTATAACATGTTAACTACCTCTCTTCATCTTAACTCCAAATACATATCCAACTGACTTACACCTACCTTCCTCTCACTACCACATATACTAATCACTCAGTCTCCTCTCTTACTCCTCTATCTTCCCCTTCCATCCCATTAGCCCTTCTAGCTTGTTCCACCTTCATGTGGAGCTTCTGCTTTATATCTGCTTGAGTTTAGTGCAATATTTATTTATAAGATTTAGGTTTATGAGTTTAGAAGAGTTTCTGTTTGAGCTTAGTACTATCTGTATATACATCCTACCTTTATTCCTAGCCTTTAGCTAGATATTGGTATATCTTTTCATTACTATGTTTCATATTGTATGTACAGCTAATGTTTGCTGCAGTATGTATTATTTGCTATTGTATGTATATTCAATTCTTCATATACTTTGCTGCTCACTTATTGTTCTGTGGAGCTTTACTCCCAGGGGCTCCACTGAAAAAGGACCTGTGTCCAGTTGGAATTTCCCGGCATACAAATTTAAATAAATAAATAAAATAAAACTCTATCTGCTGAGGGTGTGCATTTTTCAATGAACCTTTTCATGGAATCATTGAGGTAGTCTAAAATGTAGTTAAAAAAATCCCATGGTCTTTCTAAGATTCATGTGGAAGCAGTCCCCCAGGGGCACAGATGAGATCTCTAATGGAAGATGCCACCCTTGCAGCAGACGAGGTCTGCAAAATCAAGGATCTAGAGATAATTCTTCTGACAGGTCATACCAGTGTTCCAAAATGAATACCCAACTGTCCATCTCTGGAGGCAGTTGGGGTTCATTTATCCCTGCAACAGAGACTCTGGTTAGAAATTAAGAAAGATTCATAGGTGAGGAGGATAATATCCAGAGGTTATATCATAATATTTTCCCATCCACCCTCTTTGGTTTCAAAGAACATCACTGATGTTCCACCCAGTCAGAGGGAGGCAGCAGAAGAAAGAGTCATCCAAGAGAATCCTCCAGTCCAGAAAGAGTCTGGAACTTACTCAAGATTATTTTCAGTGCCAAGGAAAACAGGGGACTGGAGACCAATTCTGAATCTCGGCAACCTAAATCAGTTAGTTCAGTATACAAAGTTAAGCTCAGTAAAAAATGAAATTTTAATGACTTAAACACTGCAAGTAAAACTTTCACCTAGGAGGCTTCTTCAGGAAAATCTAAAGCTTGAGCAAATAAATAATCATTTAAATGCTACTTTTGAAGTCATATGGTACAGAAATCATGTGATGCTAATTGAACAATTAAATAAAGACAAATATAAATATAGAAATGAATTAAAATGAATTAAACAGATAAAATTCTCTATGATATTTTACATTTAATACAACCTGTTAAACAATTTATACTTTCTTATGTAAGCACGGGTTTCAAAGAAACAAAACCATTGAAACCTGGAGGTATATGCACTCTTAAATGGAGTATCCAATAATATTCATCCATTTCAATGGCATATGTAATATTTCATCAAAAAGTATGGTGAAAACATGTAAAACGGAAATTTTAAATTCATGAGTATGATCTTTCTTCACTATATGTTTATATAAAGCATTAGTAGGAATCTGTCTCTTTATTTGAGAGACATGATTGCCATTTCACTACTTCAGCTTTTGATTGGTTTTACCAACATAATAAGCATTACATAAATCACACATAGCTAAATAAACTAGATTTTTAGCATTGCAGTTACCAGATGCTTTCAACTCAAACTCATAGCTATTAAAAGGATGAACAAAAATTGTATTAGTGTAAATATATCAACAGTATATACATCTGCCACATTTAAATGTGCCTTTCCTCATGATCTTGATAGGTATAAGAGTGTGAGGCTAGTCTTTATTTGAAAGGAATTACTTCAGATTACGGATTTTCTTATAACCAAAATTTGGTTTCAGTGCAATAATGGAATGTAACGCAAGTGCATGTAATATACAGTATGCCAGTACTTATTAATAATTTGTTTAATGTGGGCAATATTTTTTTCTTAAGTCAAAAGACATCTACGTGTATTAGAATGTGAATGAACTTACTTACAGAAGACTTTTCAGGAAAAAGTAGGTTTAGCAGCTATGCGATGTTTAATTTTGTCACAAATGGGATTTATGATATGTGCATCATAGCGTCTGTTATTAAAATCAGAGATAATGTTGTCCAGTTGAATATTCATCGTATTGTCTGATGTATTAAGTCTGGCAACTCTCATCATCTGATTACGTACAGCATTGTTAAATATAAAATGTGGGTGCATGCTACACCTATGTAAGTATGAATTCCGTTTAACAGGTTTTTTATGTAACATGGTTTCAAGGGCACCATTCACATTCTTGAAAATAGCAACATCAAGGAAGTAAATTTTTATCAGGGGCAAAGCTCTTCTTAAATTGAAGAAAAGGTAATGTATTAGAAACATAATGATAAAATTCATCAAACAAATTAGCATCACCATGCCAAATTAAAAACAAATCATCAACAAACTGTCCATAAAACATGGCATTATTAACAAAGATATTATCAGATGATAAGTATTAACAATGATCTTATCAGATGATAAGATTAATTATTACCTTTCTGGATTTCCTTAGCCATTTATATTATTTTTACTTGTTTTAACGTTGTATAATCCATGATAAAAATGCTATTGCTATATGTAAGTGTTTCTATGTGTTCTATTTTTAAAAGTCTCTGTTAATATTCTATTTTGTAAAATCTCTTATTTGTGAACCTTTTTTCCCTGGCCCTCCACTAAAAATGGGTACCTGCCCAGTCAGACATTCCCAGGAAACAAATGTAAAGTAAATAAATAAATAAATATTTACATGACTTGGTTATCTTTGAAGAGTTTTTTCAAAGTGTTAGGAATGTCTCATTTGGATGAAAGATCTCTTACACTAGCTGGGATTCCAAGAGAATATTCAAAAATAATTTTTGACTCCTTCAGACAGGATTATATTCCTGGGGTCTCAGATGGACAACTCAATTCAAAGAGCTTTCCTTCCATAGGAAAAAATAGATCTATAACTAAATCTGTTTGTAAGGTTGTCCACTCAGACTTCAGTCACTGCAAAGAAATACTTCAGGATTTTGTGTCTCATGACATCAGTGATTCTCAGGATAACCCTGGCAAGATTCCATATGAGAATGATACAATGGCATCTGAATTCCCTTTGGTCGCATTGTTACATTTCCTTGTCTTTTCAAATCTCAGTGCTGGGATTTGTTAGTAGAAAAAATTACTTGGTGGAGGTAGCAAATATCCCTAAATTTGGGCCTTCTGTTATCCGTCCATGTTCCAAAGTATTCAGTCATCATAGACATCTTGGACTTTGCTAAGGGAACAGTTTCAAGAGGGATACTAGTGCAAGGTGTTTTGGACACCACGGTCCTATGCAAGCCTATAAATATTAAACAGATGCTTTCCCCGATCAAGGCACTTAACTCTTTGAATCACCTTTGGTCAAGTTGTTTCAGACAATGCCACAGTCATGTGGGACATCTACTAGCAGGAGTAATAAGGTTATACCCTCTTTGCAGACTAGCCATGTTAGCTTTGGATATAGCTTCACAGAATAATCTCATTCTTCAGACAACCTTCATTCTGTCAGAGTTATACTGTGTGGCAGACTAGCTGAACATGAAAGGGCAGGCACTCAGATATGCAAAGTAGATTAGAGGCTCTTCTAAGACTTGATCCATGGGGAATTCCTCTTATAGAACCATTTACCTCTTCTCTAAGTAAGCAGTTAGCAAGATTTTGCTCTAGTCCTCCTTGCGAGATGGCCTGTAAGACAGATGCCTTTTCTTTTTCTTTGTCAGGAACGCTCCTGTATGCTTTTAGGTTCACATGTGTTTACTAGGCTAATGACCACAAGGGCATTTTTAAGCCTAGCCATGATTCCCAAAATTTGTTAAGTTCTGTTACCCATGATAAGTGTAAGCAGAGCCATGGGAAATTAACCATTTACAAGCTGCCTGTTTCCATTACAGACATAAGTGCCAAACCAGAGATGAATTTCCTATTCCCCATACAATTGTCCAAGTTACACTTGAATTGGATTAGGGAGGAACTCTGCTCCACATGGATTGAGAGCCTGCTCTAGAAAAGGGGTAGTCCCTGGGATACACACGTGTCTCCAGCAAGTCAGATTTATATCATAGGCAAGGTTTAAGTCTTTAGAATGGGTAACTCTGGTGGTGTCTGTTTTGTGGATATGAAGAAGGTCCCATCAGAGTGGGGTCTGGCAATGCCTTGTATGCCAGGCATAGATCTCCCCTCAACAGCCTGTAATAGACAGAATACAGGTGGTGTGCATAGGACAGGTTATATGCTCTGTATTCTTTTGGTGAGGAACTTCTGTGGATGCTCCAGTTGTTTGATATGCCTGGTTAGGGAAATTTTCCAGCCTTTCCACCTATAATCAGGGTACTTCTAAAGATTCAGAGCAAATCCTCCAAGATAATTTTTTGGTGACTCCCTTTCTGAACCAGGCAATAGTGATTCCTTCTTTTGTAAATGGCCAGGGCAATTACCATAAACTTCCTCAAAGAATGCATCTACTCACACAGGAACAGGATGATACACCATGATCCTAATCAACTTTGGCTGGCTACCTGGATGATAGGATCTTAATTTCCTTAAGGCACCCATTTACTGAGGATTTGCAGCAGGAGATAATGGAGGCAAGAAAGCCTGCTACTAGAAAATTGTATGTTTGCAAATGGAAAAATGTTTCTACTTGGTGTCAACAACAAAATAGCCAGCACTCATTCAAGACTAGTTGTTCTATGGTTTTACAGTATCTGTGTAAGTTACTGTGCTATGACCTTTCTTACTCCTCTGCCAAGGTTCATTTATTGACCATTTCAGTATGTCTGCCTGTGGATCCTACTCTTTTAATGCTTTATGTCAAAATGTTTTTGAAAGGGGTTTTACATAAGAGGCCTACAAGAAAACCAGTGACCCCTTCATGAGATCTAACTTTTGTGTTAGAAAAGCTAACACTTGCTCTATTTGAACTAATTACTCAGGCTGACTTGTGATTCGGAACATGGAAAACAGTTAAACAAAATTGTTCTGACTTCTGCAAGAGAATATCTGAGTTGCAAGCTGTTATGGTGAGTCACCCCATCTCATTTTCTACTGAGGAAGAGTTTCTTTGAAAACTAATTTGTCTTTTATGCCTAAAGTGGTATCCGAGTTTATGTTAAGCCAAACTATAACTATCCATTCTCAAGTTACAGACTTCTATAGAATTTCCTCCCTTGTACAGTGGAATGACATAGGTTTACTATCAAAAAATTTAAATTTACTTACACGACAGTGATGTAATTGGAAATTCGATGTTCAAACATGATTTGTTTTGACCTTAACAATGGCGACCATTTCAAAATCTGAAAAAACTGTGCTGTCACCTTTAAGAATATTGATAACATGACTTAGTTCATTTAAACAGCCCAGAAAAAAGTCTTTCCACCAATATCCAGGGTACTTCTGAAGATTCAGAAAGAGTCTCCCATGATCATTATGGTGACTCCCTTCTGACCCAGGCAATAGTGGTTCTCCTTTCTTTTGGAAATGGCCAGGAAGAGTTACCACAAGCTTCCTCACAGACTGGATCTACTCACACAAGAACAAGGATGTTCAGTACACCTTGACACCAATCAACTTAAACTGACTGCTTAAATAACAGGGTCTTACTTCCTTTTATGCAGCTTGTTGGTGAGGACATGCAGCAAGTACTAATGGAGGCAAGAAATAAAAAAGGTTTTTAGTTGGTGCCAACAATAGAACCAGCACCCATTCAGAGCTCGCTGTTCACTGGTTTTATAACATTTGTCTGAGTTGCTCTTCTATAGCCTTTCTTATTCCTGTATCAAGGTTCATTTTTCAGCCATTTCAGAATCATCATTTTTCAATGTAGTCTGAAGTCAAAATGTTTTCGAAAGGGGTTTTGCACAACAGATGTCCAAGTAAACTGATGGCCCGTCCTTGAGATCTTAATTTTATGTTAGAGAAGCTAACACTTGTTCCACTTGTATGAGCTAACCTGGCTGACTTGGGGTTCTTAACATGGAAAACAATTTTACTGGTTGCTTTGATGTGCAAGATCTTAAGGAAAGTCAACCCTTCCTCATTTTCCACACGGGCAGGTTTTATATGAGAACTAGTCATTCTTTTATGCCTAAAGTGGTGTCCGAGTTTGCTAATCTTCTCCTTCCACCTGCCAAATGAGTAAGCTATGGTAATCTATCCATATAGCTAAAGCTACTGCAGCACTGATCAATATGATGAGCACAGTACAGTTGTGTAATTAAACTTAACATAACAGCAGATGGCTAAATTATCACTGTTGTAGGAGCCGCTCCCACCCCCTGCCCCTTTATTTTATTTTTTTTTAATGCTAGGGTGTTGTTATTTAGTTTATGTTCTTCCTAGCATTGCCTTTTCAGGGTTCAGCCTCCTGTTTTCTGTTGGCAGGAAAGCTCTGAAGGGCTTGGCACCCATACTGGTCTTTTAGTCAGCTCTACTTGAGCTGCCTGACAGCTTGGTTTCATGAAAGGTCCTCTGAAGCTTTGGAAGCTCTGTGGCTGTTAGATGCTTGGCAGGATATAATCCCATATAGTTAAGGCTACTGCTGCAGTGATCAATCAAACATCTACTGTTAAGGTAGGTTTACTTACACAGCTGTACTTTCTTTACCTCCTCATTTAAATCTCTTACTTTATTAGATGATATTGTATCTCTGTGCTTCCAAATGCTCTAAGGTGTACCACTCCCAACATACTGTTACGGTAAGCCTTACATCACTGAGTGAGTTTTGTGCCACAGTGATATAAAATTACTTGCATTTGATTATTTGTTACTATAGACCTCTTCAAATACTTTATGATGTGTTTGTTTACGTAAATTTATTTAATATTCTAATGAAACACTCCTCTTAATATATTTCTACTGATATAGCTACTGCAATATAAGCCTGTCTGTAAAATTATACTTTTGTCTTTCATTTGCCCTTGACACTGCCTTTTACTTGCATTTCTCTCTATTTATATTTAATGAAAACCTATCTTGTATAATTAGGTTATATGGAGTATTACAGTGTATCAGTGATATGAAAACATGCTACATGACCTCTGCATAGTACAGCAATTTAAAGTTACACTTTGATAGCATTCTGTGTGCTCTGACAATAAAATTATTAACTCATGTAAGAGGCCACTGCATTCATACAAAAAGTATAACATTGTATCTGATGTTGTCTTTTCCATCGTTTCCTCAATGTATGGGTCTTGGATCTATTTGGGATCCAACTTGAAATACTTTCAAGCTTTTGGATTTGGTGAGCACTCCACTCCCCTTACCCATAATCCCTGGTGTGTGAAACACTCTAGATCTTGTTTGCCTCTCAAGTGTAAGATGGAACTATAAGTGCTTATGAGATAAGTGGAAAATTGTCTCTAAAATCTCTGTATTTGATATTATTAAATCCTTTTCTGACTTCCTACTGAAATGTCAGCATTCAAAATACTGAGTGCTGAAAATCAAAAAAAAAAGACCAAAAACCCAGACAAGAATTAATCTTGAAACTCGCTCTTCCCCTTAAAATTTCTTTTTGCAATCTTGGTATTTACAAGTCTGATCTCTTGGCCATTAAGTCTCCGCATTTTGGGACTCGATAGTTGGTCCTGACAATTCAAACATTTACCATTTTCTCTAAAATCTCTGTGATAGATACTGTTAAACTTTGTTTGTCTATTTCTTCACCTCCCTTTTTTTTTCTCTTTCCTCCACTTTGGGCATTTAGCCTTTCTGCCTTACTTATTTACAGACACAAAACTAGTTTTCTTCATATATTGCTAATTCATGTTACCGCTGATTACAAATTTTCCTTTCTAGCATGTCCAAAAAAGTCTGGTTGTAAAAAGTGTGTTGCTTGTTCTCACAAGCTAACAAATCCAGACTTCCATAACAAATACATTGTTTGGGCTCTTTGCACCTGGACACAGCCTCCATCTGTAAGGTCTTTAGCCAGCAAGCCATCATAGAAAGTAAAAACAAGTTTATGTTAAAAGGACTTCTGTCAGACACTGTGGGAGAAAGTGTTCCTAGTTCCTCTAAACCTTCTACTGCCCCACCCCTCCAAAAAATGTTGAAAAACCCAGGGAAAAGAAGAGAGAGAAGGAAAAAAAAAAAAAAAGACAAGGAATATGGAAAAATCTAGATCTTCTAGAAAGAGTTTGCTAGATTACTCTTCATATTTTGATCATGTGTTAACATTTTCAAAAACCTCAGAGCCAATGCTGTCTTTGGATTTGATTATTATCGGATTCACTATTCTTCCAAGGTTTTTTCCAGAGCCAGTGTCCCCTATGCTCCAATCCCTCATCCTACAAGAATGGAGATATCATCATTCCAGAACTCCCTCCATTCATTTATCTTTTCAGTCAGTCAGGTCATCTAGGACCCTTAACAAAGCTGACATGGACAAGAGGATGAAGAAATTTCACTGGACCCATATCCAACTGGGGTCCTCCTGGCTCTGATATCCACTGGATCAGAGGGAACAATTTCTTCTCCTCATCAAATCATGACTCCTTCTCTGATCTGACCCTTCGGATCAGGGTTATTCAATCCGACCTTTGACTGGAAAAAGTCTACATCTGGGCCTAGGCTTACTTCCTTGACCATGATAAGTTCTCTGATTTGGGTGGCCCCAGCTGCCTTGGAGCCACACAAATCTCAGGGATGAGCTGTTAGCTCCTTCTCTGAAAAGATGGGTTTAGATCTGAGATCCTTGGAAAGGTTCCTCTCAGTGATTTAGCCCGAGATAGTTAAGCTCTGATATTAGCCCTGGATCCTAGTTGCCCAGTGTCTCAAGTTGAGCCTACCTCCAATATTTCAGCTGCTACAGCAGCTCCCAGGCCCCACTTCTGGCTTGGCATTTGAGGCTTTCAGGAGAGAATTTTTCTTATTCTAGAGAGAAGACTTTTACATCAAGCTTGGATTTGCCCCTCATCAAAGGATCTCCCAGTATTCAGATATTACTCTTCTTGTGAAGTCGGGACAGCCAATGACCACAAATCTCACAATGGCTCCTATGGAGCAGAACAGTTCAGCTTATAAGTCTTCACCAGTATATCCCACTGAGGAAGTATACAGGAAGCATGCATGTAAAAGGTGGCACCTGGATTCTCCTCAAGAATCCATCACCACTGATACTGAATTTGATGAAAGGGAAGATTCCCTCCGATCATCCCTTAAGGATGTGTCATTTTGAGAGGTCTGAGAACTCCTTAAACAGAAAGGGGGAGTGTCTTCTCAACCACATTCTCCAGAAAAGTCAGTATTCAGCTAGGCTTTTGGCTCTGACCTAGCTGCATCTTGGGTGATCCCGCCCATAGACAAAATGATTGACTTGCTCCCCACATGAGCTTGGAAGGAACCTGATACAGTGAAATGTATTCTCCCAAAAAGACAAATTTCAAGTTGCTCCAAAACACCAACCCTCTTGGAGCAAAGGCCTGGACAGATTCTGTGGTGGTGGCAGTGGCTATCAATAAGCATCTGGCATAAGAGAGTTCCTCTGTTCATCCAACAAACACAGAGTCTCATTCAATGAACAGATATGGGAAGCAGGTCTTTGCCTCATCCACCTTCTCAGTGAGAACTTTAAATTACTGGTACATGTTACACATTTTCAGAGAGATCTGACCAAAGAAATGTCCAAATCTCTCCTAGGCTCCATATCTGTGGATCAATGGAAATGCATTAATGCTCAGTTGGCCACACTACAATCATTGTCCAATATCTCTATGCCCCTTATCTGCAATGCTATGGAGGGTGTGTTGAGTGCTTCTGGTACAGGCACATCTATTAGGAGACATCCCTCATTGAGCCTCATCAACTTTACAGTGCATTTCAGGATGTCCTTCATGAATGCCCCCTGTAATGGATCAATACTTTTTGGTCCCAAGTTGAAACATACTATTTCCAGGAGTGAATGAATGAACAAATTCCTTTCTGCTAGAGAGAATCATATTTTCAACTCCTCAAAGGACCGTTTTCCAGAATCAAAAGGGAGGTAAGAAAATTTGGTTCCATAATTCAAAGGGATTCTTACTCAACACATTTGGAGACAGGTGAATCCCATGGCATTGGGGAACTCTTATAATGGATATTGCCCTGGGGGCAGAGGTGGTCCAAAGAATCAAGGCTTCAGGGGTCCTTTCTCTGAGAAGCCTTTTCAGTGCTCTTGAACACTTGCCCAACTGCTGCACTATGCAGGTAGTCTGGGGGCACCTACCCTACATCCAACAACCTGAACATCCATCACTCAAGACAGATGGGTGCAGAGGATAATAACCAGTCACTATTTTGTCTCCTTTCATACTGTACCTTCAGCCATAAAAAGACTTCTTGATGTCCCACTCTTTCAATGGGAAGCAGCAGCTTCAGAAATAAAGAAGATTCTAAACAGTTTAGTCATCCAAGAGATCCCACCATACCAAAAAGGATCCAGAATTTACTCAAGATTCTTTTTAGTGCAAAAGGAAACCGGAGATTTTAGACCTAAGATCTAAGTTATCTAACACCTTTGTAAAGAAAATGAAATTCTGGATGGTCACTGTACAATCTAGTCTATCCTTTTTGAGAAACAGTGATTGTATGTGCTTGACAGATCTTCAGGATGAATGCTACCACATAAAGATGGACAGGCTCTCTAAGAAGTATCTTCACTTCTGGCTGAGAGCCAGTCATTTTCATTTCAGACCATTGCCATTTCATCTTACCACTGTCTCCCCACCCCCATGGGCTTCATCAAGTGTATGGCAGTAGTTGCAGCTCATCTATGACTCCAAGGGTTCTGTGTTTTCCCTTACTTAGATGACTGGCTCATTATCACCCCTACTCAGGATCTATCATCAAGGCCAGGAACTCCTTACTCTACCTTTGCTCAGGCCAGGGCATCATGGTCAGTCTGATGAAATCCAAACTTTGCCCAGTGCAATCCTTAGAGTTGATAGCAACCCAGTTGGACACAAGGCTTCAGATTGCATGACTTGCCCAGACAAGAAATCTAACTATTTGCCTTGAAGCTTTACAAGGTCTGTCCTTTCAGGAATCTACCAGTAAGTCCAGCTCTCCACCTCTTAGAGTCCATAGCAGCTTCCATTACTCTGGTTCCTCTAGCCAGATTCTAGTTGTGCATTCTTCAGTGGACTCTTGCAGTGCAGTGGTCAGCAAGACAATATTCCATATATTTTCAAGTAATCTTGACAGAAATGTGCAAATCACACATCTGGTGGTGGTTGGAATCACCACATGTATCTCATGGAATTCCCTTCATACTTCCTTCCCATCACAGGCCACAGTGACCACAGCTGCTTCCCACTTAGGGTGGGGGGCATTACATGGGGAAGACAGTCCAAGACATAGACACAGACAGAGGTCAGACTTCATTTCAACTGGAGATAAGAGCAGTCCTTCTAGCATCGCAGGCCATTCAAGGCACTCTTCCTATAGATGTGATATCCATTCAGACAGACAGCAAGGCAGTTGTCTGGTAGTTCAGCAAACAGGGAGGAACCAAATCTTATCAGTTATGTTGAGAGGCCATGGCAGTGTAGCAATGAGCGATATCTTCTCACATATTTCTAGTAGCAGTGCATATTCCTGACAAGTCCAATGTGCTAGCAGACAAACTGAGCAGGTCTATCTTTCTTTCTCATAAATGGTCCCTCAATCCAACAGGTATGGAGCAAATGTTCAGCCATTGGGGCCAACCTTGCTGTGATCTCTATATGTCCCCCTTGATCCCTCCAGAAGGGGAGTCACCAAGAGATGCTCTATCTCACTTTGGCCCCCAGGACTCCTTCATGCATTTCTCCCCATTCCTCTGATCACAAAATTTTTATAGAAGGTACTGGTGAGAAAGATCAGAGCTATCTTCATAGCCCCTTACTGGCCTCAGCAAGTATGGTTACCCTTCCGCTGGATTCATCTAGTACACCGGCCCTGGAGGCTAGGCTTGGCTCCAGATCTACTCCGTCAACCTTTGGGGTTCCCCCACATGGGCATTTATTCTCTCAAAATGATCACATGATTTCTCCAGTAACAGTGATGGCAAGGCAGTCCAAGTTTTCATCATTGATTGTTCATATTTTAACTTCCTCACAGAAACCTTCTAGTTGTTAAGTTTACAAAAGTAAATGTAAAAGATTTTTCATCTGGGCAGTTGAGATCAATATTGCTTCGTTTTCAGCTCCCCTTACAGCGATCATATCATATTTATACATTGGTGAGAATCACATGTCCATCGCATCCATAAGACTATCTAAAGCCTTTCTTAGAAGAATTTCTCTATTATGACTTCTTCTAAGAGACCCAGTTCCTTCTTGGCATATTACCATTGTACTCTAAACCCTAGCTAGTCCTCATTTAGAACCAGCTGCCAAGGCTGATTTAAAATTCTTGTAACTGAAAACACTTGTTTTAATTACTGTTACTTCTTCAAGGAATTTCCCATTTCCATGCCGTATCTGCTAAGCAACCTTATCTATTTTTTTTTACAAAGATAGAGTGAGGCTGATATCCAATCCTTCTTTTCTTCCAAGAGTAGCTTCTGAGTCATCTATTAACCAATCCATAAATCTCCTTGTGATGTTCTTCATTCCACATTGCTGCAGTCCTTACTATTGGGTAGTCCGCTGTCCCAGTCGGCCCGAATACCAGAGTATATGGCTGACGTCGGTCAGGGCGCATTAGACTGACGTCAGTACGTCAGGGTACTAATGCGCATGACCGACGTCATATCCTCAGTCTTTTTTGCCGCATGGTCCGATGCAGAAGCAGTTTTGCGAGTGCAGGTTGGCGTTCTGAGATATTTCCGAAGCCGGAGTTTCAGACCGAATCAGAGTTGGCTAAGTACCCCGTTGGGGAACATTTTGGTTTTTTCTTGCCTCAGTATTTAACCGGATGTCAGAAAAAGTGAATAACTGTATTTCTTGTGGGAAACAGATACCTCATAGGGATTACCATACCTTGTGTATACGTTGTTTAGGCCCTGCGCACGACGTTGTTGGTTGCCGCTCTTGTGCTAGGTTTAACACACGCACTATTAAGAGGAGGTTAGACTGTGCCAGGTTAGTGTTTGGGAAGCGTTGCAATTATAAAATGCCGTCGGCTGCTCCGGCGCCGCTTCCAAGAAGCGCAAGGACAAAACAGCGAAGCCTAGGGTTGATGAACCGGCAGTCCCGGACGTCGGTTCTTTAGAAGGCTCAGTGGAGCCGGAGGTTTTGCCAGGAGTTTCTATGCAGTCTCAGGCAGAAACTTTACTGTTACAGGATGTGCCTTCTCAGGAGGTAGGCCAGGCTGAGGGGGCTTCTCAGGTAACTGTTCTTCCCTCTCTTCCCAAGGTAGTTAGAGCCTCTCCTTCTGTTGCCAAAACTTCTTTGAGAGGTAGGCCAAGTTCAGCTTCAGGGGGGGCTTCTCCTAGCATTTCGGGTTCTGTACCTAAGAAACATATGCTTAAAATGGCAGAAGATTTGATTACTATGATTAGAGGTTCTATGCCCCCTCCTGATAAGAGGCCTAGGGTGGATCAGGAGTTTGATAGTTTTGAACAGTGTTCAGAGGCTTCTGTATCTTCTGCGGAAGATTTGCAGGAGTATCCTCCTTATTCTGATTCTGATGTGGATGATTCCACTCCTACAGCTTCTCCTCCTGAGGATTTCTCTTTTTCAGAGACTCTGCATTCCATGAGGGAGCACTTTAAATGGGAAGGCCAGGATTACTCTGATTCCAGGAAAAGGCTTAGGGAATTCTTGTTTTTACCCCAGCATAGGCCCTTAGCTATACCTCCTGTGTTGAATGTGGTGGAAGATGTTTTTGCAGAGGCTTCCTTGAACCCTGATTCTTTGCCTCCTGCTCCTGTTAAACCTGATAGGTACTATAGGGTGCCCGAAGCTCATAAGTATTTGTTTAAGAGTCCTAGGGCGGACCCAGAAACTGTTTCTCAGGGGCCTAAAGGTGTTAAGGCCTCTGTGGTTAAAAATCCTGTTCCCACTGATAAAGAGGCAAGAGCTTTGGATAGGTGGGGAAAGAAAGTGTATACTTCTTCCACTCTAGCCATGAGAGCGTTGAATTGTCAGTTTCACATGCTAAAATATCAAAACTATCTCCTTTCACAATTGAAATCTAAGGTGGATGCTTTGGCGGAAGGTATTGAGTGTAAAGAGTTGCTGGATTTGGTTCATGTGTCTGAACAAGTGGGTAAGCATTCTTTGCAATGTGGTTTTGATGCTGTACAGGCCTCCTCGAGGGTGGCTGCCACTAGTTCTGTTCTTCGCAGGCATGCCTGGTTGAGGGATCAGAATTTAGCTGAGCATGTTAGGACAAGGATTTTGGATGCTCCTTTACAGTCTGATGTGTTGTTTGGTTCGCCTGTGGAAGCAGTTTTAAAGAAAATGGAGGACAAAGCTAAGTCTATGCAAACTGTTAAAGATTTTTTGCAGGTGCAGCCTCCGAAGTTTAGTAGAAATTGGCCTGCTAAGGGGTGGACATATCCTGCTTATGATTCCCAGTCTAGGGGTAGGTCTAGACGTGGTAGGGGCAGGGCTCAAGGTTCTTTTAGGCCTAGAACAGGAGTTCTCCTGCTCAGACTTCTGGTGAGGGCAGGGGTCAGTCCTTCAGAACAGACCCAATGACCTGCCTTTTCAGCTGCCAGTAGATTCTCGTCTGGCAGCTCCTTTGGGAGGAAGACTGTCTCTTTTCAAAGAAAATTGGGATTTAATTACTCAAGACAGATGGGTGTTGGATATCATTCACCACGGTTACAGGTTTTATTTCCATACATTGCCCCTTTCAAAGGCATGCCAGACGTTCCTCCTCCACAAAGAAAAGAGGCTCACAAGCAAATTTTTCAGTTACTCCAGATAGGGGCCATTCAGCCAGTCCCTGTATCAGAAAGGGGCCTAGGATTTTATTCTCGCCTGTTCCTAGTACCAAAGAAGGGGAACACGTGGAGACCAATTTTGGATTTATCTCTCCTCAACACTTATCTGGACATTCCCAAGTTCAAGATGTTGACGTTACAACAGCTTTTACCTCTGCTGGGCAAAGATCACTGGATGGTAACTTTAGATCTCAAGGAAGCTTACCTTCATGTGCCTATAAGGCTAAGTTGCAGGAAGTATCTGCGGTTTCGAGCTGGAAATTCTCATTATCAGTTCTCTGCATTGCCCTTTGGCTTATCTACTGCGCCCAGAGTATTCACAAAGGTTCTGGCTCCAGTGATAGCTTACTTCAGGCTACAAGGAATTCAAATCTATCCTTACTTGGACGACTGCCTGATTCTGGCTCAAGAAAAGGAAGACCTTCTACAGCATCTGGAATATGTTATAGCAGTGCTAAGATGCCTAGGGTATTCTGTGAACGAAATAAAGTCCAGTCTAGTACCCTCTCAAGACATGTGCTTTCTGGGTGTGAGACTGAATACAGCAGCCCAGATGGCCTTTTTAACCCCGGACAAACAAAAGAGTCTATCACTTTACTTCCATCAACTATCTCATCAGTCCGTGCTGACTGCAAGGACAGTCCTTCAAGCATTAGGGTTCATGGCATCTTGTATTCTGGTGCTTCCCAATGCCAAACTGCATATGAGGAAGCTACAATGGTATCTCAAAATGTATGGACACAGCACTGCCAGGATTTGGACACTGTCATTCAAATAATACCTTGCCTTCAAAAGAATTTTTGTGGTGGGCTCAGGAATGTCACCTAAACAAGGGACTCTCTGTGACCCGCCAGAGGCGAGTCAGATTTTAACGACAGATGCCTCGGACATTGCTTGGGAGCTCATCTAAATGGAAAGTGGATACAAGACAAGTGGCCTGCCAGACTACAGCATCTACATATCAACATGAAGGAGATGTTAGCAGTCCAGTTTGCATTAATGGCTTTCAAGGAGTTACTTCTTCCAGGGCAGGTGTTGATTCTAACAGACAACACAACTGTCATGTGGTACATCAACAAGCAAGGGGAACACATTCTTATCCTCTATGCAGGCAAGCAATGATTTTATGGGAGACTGCTAAGCTTGCAACTAACTCTTCAGGCAAGGTTTCTGCCAGGAGCACAGAACTCCTTAGCAGATGTGTTAAGCAGACAAATCATGGATCCCCACAGTGGAAACTGGATCTTCATGTATTTCAGAAATTGACAGTGTCATGGGGAACTCCAGACATAGATCTGTTCGCTTCTCCACTAAACCACCAGCTGCCAAAGTTTTGCACAAAGGGGTTTCATCGCACAGCTTGGAAAGTGGATGCTCTGTCTTTCAGTTGGAAAAACCTTCATGTGTATGCCTTTCCACCTCTGCCTCTTCTTCCAAAGGTGCTGTTAAAAGTCAGACAAGACAAGCCACGGATGATTTTGATAGCTCCAGATTGGCCTCGGCAACACTGGTACCCACTACTAAGGAGTCTGGTAAGGAAGCCTCCATGGCCTTTACCTTTGATTCCTCATCTGTTATCTCAGAAGGAAGGTCATCTGCTCAATGTCAAGCTTCACTCTCTCCATCTAACAGCCTGGCATATTCTGTGTTGAAACACAGCAGGTCTCAACTTCCTCAACAAGTTTTAAATGTGATTATGGAAGCTAGAAGACATAGTACAAGGAAAGTGTACGCAGAAAAATGGAAGAGATTTTTATTTTGGAGTACAGCAAAGAATTTGGAGGTTTCTGAGCCTAATTTGAGTGTGGCTCTTCAATATCTTACTGAGTTATTGGACAAAGGTTTGTCCTTCTCTTCCATTAAGATTCATGCTGCAGCAATTTCAGCTCACTATGATTGTGACCCACCATTGTTTTCGCATCCTTTGTTCAAGCAGTTTCTTAGAGGGCAAAGAATATAAGACCCCCACGTAGAGCTCCTACTCCTGCTTGGGATCTCAATTTTGTGTTGGAAAAACTTACTCTACAACCTTTTGAGCCTCGGCTACTGCTGAATTGAAATACTTGTCATGGAGGACTGCTTTTCTTTTGGCTATTACTTCTGCAAGAAGGGTGTCTGAGTTGCAGGCCCTTATGGCAGTAGAGCCCTTTTGATTTTCCATAAGGATAGGGTATCATTACGCACTAATCCTTCCTTTATGCCTAAGGTGGTTTCTAGTGTGGCTTTAAACCAAACTATTCATTTGCCTACTTTTTATGCAGACCCCCAAAATAAAGGGGAAAAGATTTTGCACACTTTAGATGTACACAGGCAATTGCGTTATTATTTGAGCAGGACTAAGGATTTTAGGCAGTCTCAGCAGTTGTTTGTTTCTTTTGCTTTGAGTTCACAGGGCAAGCCTGTGTCAAAACAAACTATTTCTAGGTGGATTGGGTTTTGCATTGCATTTGTTATTCCCATCATGGCAAGGAGATTCCAGCTGGGATTAGGCCTCATTCCACTAGGGCTACTGCCACTTCAACAGCATTTCTAAGGGGGGTGGCAACTAAAGATATTTTGGAGGCAGCTGCTTGGAGTTCAGTGCATACTTTCTCTAAGCATTATCATCTTCCTATCTACTCTAAGTCTAGGGCTGGTTTTGCCACAGCTGTTTTGCAGGGCATGTTGTCAGCTCCTACTTCTTTATGATTTGCCAGCCTCCTTACCTCTGCTTTGGGATTCTACCCAATAGTAAGGACTGCAGCAATGTGGAACGAAGAACATAGTACAGTTTTGTACCTACCATAAATGTAGATGTTCGAGGATCCACATTGCTGCAGTCCAATCCCTCCCTCCTTCCCCTCTGTGTTTAGGGGTGGTTGTGTAGGTGAGGTTATCTGTTGATATTTTTGTATATATATTTTTGTATATATTGTACATAATTTTGGTGCAGGTATTTTGGGCCTTGTCTTTTTAGGGTCTTCTGACATCTGGGGCAAGAAAAGACTGAGGATATGACGTCGGTCATGCGCATTAGTACCCTGACGTACTGACGTCAGTCTAATGCGCCCTGACCGACGTCAGCAATATACTCTGGTATTCGGGCCGACTGGGACAGCGGACTACCCAATAGTAAGGACTGCAGCAATGTGGATCCTCGAACATCTACATTTATGGTAGGTACAAAACTGTACTTTCTTTCCAAAATTTTCAAACAAAGGTGAATACACATGGTGCGTACTAGCTGTTCACAGTCAATTAAGGATCTATTTACATCAGGCCAAAGTTTTCATAAAAAATGATGATTTTTTCATTCCTGCTCTCCTTCCAAAATTGGAAAAGGAGTATCCAAGGTCATACTCTCCCACTGGTTAACTGAGTGCATCTCCTATGTTTACAAGCAGATGGGGCTGTCCCTACCTGTTCTCCCAATGGCATATTAGATTGGTCACTTCACCAACAGCATTCTTTCTTTTGAGTACCCCTTATGACATTTGAGCAGCTGCCACTTGGTCCAAGGGTCACAGTTTCATTTCTCATTATAAATTGAACCTAAAATTCAGTAAAAAGCCTCTTCTGGTTCAGCAGTGCCCCAGAATATTCTTCCATGTGTCCGCCCAAGTGTTACTCTAGCGGGGGACAGTCCCATATGTTGAGGAATGATCAGGAAAGACATCAGATGCAGTTATCTACTCACCATGATTGATAGATCTCTGTTTTCTATTTCCATCCATCCTTAACTCTCCTCCCACCTTCCTCTTCCATTAGTATGACGGCACTTGATTTCTGACCCTGATTTGTTTACCCTGAGTGACCAAGCTTTGGCTCCTTATTAAGACCTGCTTTTTTTGCTGTTTTTTTCTTAATTACCTCTATCTTAGGTTCTATATTTTCTTTTTCCTTGGGGGGGAGGACTTGATCTGAGGTATTTAACACAGCACCAAGAATTATGCGTAATGATAGAAGCCTGAACTTCAGATCCAGAAACTTGAAAGTGGCCAAAGTAAGATCCGAATCAGATCTGAGACCCATACATTGATAGCACAGATCTATCATTATGGTGAGTTCATAACTTTAACTTTTCTTTTATAAATTGTAGAACTCTACTCAAAGATTTATAAAAATGTTAAACATTTTTCACTGTGTTTGCTTAGCCTATAATGGGATATAGGTAAATTTCACTCCTAAGATCTCTGTTTTCCATCTCTCCTATTTGGACCATGCTGTAGTGAGGAAATTTAAACAAGGGTTATGAAAAACAAAAGTTATAAAATGGTGGCTTTAGTCTGGAAATCTCACATAAACATCTGACTCTGTTTGAAAAATTGGTTAGGTCTTTGCTGTGCTGGACAACGCAGTACTCAACTGGATATACATCCTGAGCAGGCAAAACTCTGCCTTGCTAAGTCAGTCTTGAATCACACCACATCACAGCAAATTCCCGCGAGTCCTTACATGACTCTAGACCCCAGTAAGCTGAATATCACCAGTGCCTTTAAAATGTAAGAACTAATATTGCTTTTTTTCTGTAATCTTTAAAATTGTCTTGGGTAAGTTTCCTCATTGGAAAATGTGTTCTATACTATATAGATTGAATAAACAATGGGCTGGATTCACAAAGGCTTGCACGGAGTCTTAGAGTAGAGTAAGACTCCATGCAGCCATCATGTCCAATGAGCGATCCAGGAACAGCCTGTAGGGGCGTGTAAAAAAGCTCCTAAAATGGCTCTTACATGGACAGGGCTGGGATATGCAAATTACCTCAATTGCAGGCGAAATGCATACAAATGAGGTAGATATGTGATTCAGGAAACCCAAACCTGCCCGAGTAAGAGCAGTGTTATTTGCAGGAATGTACTCAGTTGACAACTGAGTACCATTTTGCAAATAGCAAAACGGAGCCATGACAGCTCCAAATAAAGGTTGCATCCAGTGCAGGAAGCATGCCAATGGCCAAATATATGGCCATTGGAAATGTTTCCTGATGCAATATGAAAATAAAAATCATTTTTTTCGCCGATTTCCGATGTTTAAGCATAGCGCAGCGCCGCGCAAATGGGCTGCGCTCTAAAACCCAGAATACTAAAAATTAAAACCCACAAATGTGGACTTAATTGAAATTGTTAATGTACAATGCAAGGGAATGGCAGGCTAAAGACAAGATGGCCACCGAGTAGAGGTTGCTAAGGGGGGAAGCTCAGTCTAAGAGATGTAGCCAAGCATCAGTAGGCAATCCTATGTAAATGAGTGTTAGGATAGTGAATCGCAAGTTTACATAGCAAATGAGCACAGTCAGTGGAGTGTAGGAGTAGGATATGGGGAGTAACAGAGTAGAAGATAGGTGACATCACGAGGGGGGTATGTATGAAAGAGGTGAAGCTCACTGGAGCAGAGTGGCATGTGTCAGCTGTCATTTATACATCATGGAAAGAGGTATGAACAGGTAGGCTAGGGAAAGCTAAGAAATGGAAGATGTATGCCGTGGATAACACCAAAGTTTCTTGCTGAATGGGTATGCATGTGTGTGCGCTCGTGTAAACCCGAGTATGACAGAGTGCACGCGTGTAAGCGTGAGTGCGCGTGTTTAAGCCGGAGTAAGCATGTATAAGGCTGTTTAAAGAGTTGCAAGCACGTTTGTGCTGGTGTGTGCGCGTTGTAACCCGAATAAGCAAGTTTTAGTTCGTGTAAGTATGTGTGCATGCGTGTTAGCTGCTGTGCACGTGTTTGCACTTGTGTGAGTGGCGCTCCCCCCGCTGAGGAAACAGAAAGGAAAAAGGAAGCACAACAAATATTAGGAAGCTACCAGGGAGTGCTAGCTGAGCTAGCAGGTGAAAACAATCAGAATCAGACAATTACACAGGCGGTACACTAGCCCAGCCCAGCCTAGCACTTAAAACTCTGCAAACAACAGTCCAGCATGTTTCTCACAACAGACACTGCAGTAAGCTAATAGAAGTAAAAACTGAAAAAGCTTTACTGAGACAAAGACATGTTAGGGGCTGCCATTGCTGTTATATAGTGACATATGCAGCATGCTGAGGGTGGTGACAATGGAAATGCTGCTGTACAACCCACAGTGAGGAGACGGAGAAGAGTGTACAGGCCCAGGGTAACCTACCAAGGGCTACATGAGCTGGAGATAGTGGAGCGCTATAGAGTGGACAGAGACCTCCTGCAGCAAATTGTTGAGCTGTGCAGGCCACGCCTCACACACAGAACCAACATAGGGGAACCCATCCCAGTGAAAACCAAGGTATGTGTTGGCCTAAGAATATTAGCAACAGGTACCTTCCAGAGACCAACTGGTGATATGATGGGGATATTACAGGCATCAGCATCCAGGGTACTACACCAGTTCCTGGATGCCATGTCAGCACATGTCGGTGATCATGTATATTTCCCCAATTCCCATGAGGTATTAGCCAGCAATATGCGTCTCTTCCAGCAAATAGCGGAATACCCTGAGGTAGTGGGTGCAATAGACTGCACGCACATATGCATCAAAGCACCAGCCAGCGAGCGGGGTAGGGTCTACTTCAACCGCAAGGACTTCCCCTCCATCAACTGCCAGGTCTTGTGTGCAGGCTGCCCTGGAAGCTACCATGATTCCCATATCTGGCATCTCACGCAGCTGTACCAGACATTTGCCAATAGGGACATCCCACATGGTCACCTAGTGGGGGATGCTGGCTATGCACTGGAGCTGTGGCTGATGACACCCATCAGAAACGCGCGCACACCTGAACAGGAATGCCATAATGAGGCACACGCACAAACATGTAATGTAATAGAGCGTGTGTTTGGGCTGCTCAAGTCACGGTTCAAGTGCCTGGACACATCTGGTGGAGCCTTGCAGTACTCACCAACTACATGTACCCAAATTGTCATGGTATGTGCTATGCTACATAATATGATCCTGTGAAAACAGCTGCAGCAGGATCAGCATAGGCCTGGGCCAAACAGCCCCCCACCATTGCCAAGGCCATCACAGGCAGAGCGTGACATGGAGGAGGAACAACCTGAGCCTGCCCCAGTAGGCAGAAGGAGGCGTGCCCAGTATGCTTTGGACTTGGCAAAGAGGCAACACATAGCACATACACTGGCTCAGTAGGAACTCTGGAAATTATACCTCTCTCCGACTCACACATATAGTAAAAGGGATGCCTAAGTTGACACTACCTGCTTTCAAACATGTACAGGGAGTGTAGTATGTGCATCTGACATAGGTAGCCCTGCAGCACCACCTGGCAG